>NC_090985.1:55811599-56114629 GCF_041146395.1 Eulemur rufifrons | reverse complement strand
ACTTGACTCCCAGGAGTCACTGAGCATTTATCTTGTGTCAGTCACTGTGGTTGGCACTTCTCATACACTATTACTAATCTTTACAGCACCCCTATAAAAATAGATATTATTCCAATTTTATATGCAGAGAAACTGAGACTTGCTTAAGGCTACGCAATTGTAAGTGGCACTGCCAGGATTCAGGCAGATTTATCTAGCTCAAAGTCCATAATCTTGAAAAATAATAATAGAAGTTAACGTGAATATGTACTTTGTCCAGATGATGGTCTAAAGAATTTCCATGCTTCAGTACATTTAATCTTCACAATCACCTTATGAAGCAGCTGCTATTATTATTTCTACCCTAAAGATTGTCTTTTCACTTCCTACTGTACAGTTACCTTAATATTACCTAGTTATCTCAAACTCATTATGTGCAAGACTGAACTCCTTTCATCTACCCTCACCCTGCTCCTCCTCTTAGATTCCTTACCTTGGTGAATGACATCAATGTCTCCCAATTTTCCAAGTAGAAACCTGGAAGTCATTCCAGATTCTTCCTTACTATCTCTTCCTTCCCTTCACACGCTATATGTTCTCTTAATCCTTTCCAACCCTCCTATTTCTTTATCTCATGTCCTTGATATTTCTTTAGTCTTACTGCATTAAGCTACACTAGGACAGAAGCACAGAATAGTGCCTAGTGCATATTAGACAGTTGATGAATATTTGCTGAACATATGAATAGAGAGTTTGCCAGCTGGTTTTCCTACTTTTGGTCTTGCAGCTCTTTGATCCTTTGCCTTGCTCTCTCAGGAACACATTCTCATTCTCCACATTACTACTAGAGATCTTTTTTAAGGGCACATCTGATATTAATCTTCAGCGTATAAGAAAGTAACTGGTTCAACTTCTATGCATAAGAGTCTCTAAGGCCAGCATATTCTGGCTCTTCCCTATCTCGGCATCCTTAACTTTTGTTACTCCTTTCCTGCTTTTACCATAAACATACATACTTTGGTTTCAGCACTGCTGAAGTACATATAGTTTCCAAAATACTGATGTTTTTGAACATGATGTTCTCTCTACTTGGAAAAGTCTAGTTCACTGCCACTTGTTAACCCTCTAACTCATTCAATGCAGCTCAGGAAATACATTTCTATCCATCCTAGGATGAGTTAGAGGGTCCTCCTTGATGTTCCCATAGTACATCGTATTAGTAAGTATTGAGTTATGAGTATATTACAACCACCATCTTCATCATCTTTTGGGGTTAATTTAACTGCCAGTCTCCCACACCAAATTTTGAGTGCCTTAAGGGCAAAGAAAGTCCTCCCCACTTTCTTTTTTCTCTCCTTCCTTCTTTTTCTCTTTTTCACTCTCTTTCTCCTTGCCTTACTATTCCCCAGCAATGATCTCCCAGATTCTGACACAGAGTGAGATCTCAGTAAATGCTGATTTAATGAATCAAAAGTATCAGATTTTGAAATTAGGTAAGAAACCACCTCGCATGATTAACAATTTGGTTTCACATGTTATAGCTTGTTAGGAGTAAGAGGTGAGAAAGAAAAGGATAAAGTAGAAAGAGGAAGACAGGCATTCTTTTATTAGTGGATGAAGTCAGAAAGTCAAAAGGGAAGAGATTTCAGATCCAACTGTTCACTTGGATTAGAGGCTTGCTTTAGAGAGCTATTTCTTATCACTATTCTTCTAAATGTAAAATATTTGGTAAATGACTGTTCAAAGCTCTCAAGCAGCTTCAATCTTTAGAATGTAAGGGCCTCTGCTCTGTATTAGCTTTGAACTTGCTGGAGAAGAAGAGGACACCAAGAAAAAGGTATGACGTTTTTACCATTTTTGGTCTTCAGTGACTCCTGGGTTCTTAAAAGCTTACAGCCCATCAACCTACTAAATGTTCAAATAATTATTTTTTCCCCTCAGCAAATAGTTAGCTTTTCAGTTACCTCTACTGAAGCTCATCTCATAATGTACCTACTCTTTCACGCAACCTTAAAATAGTATTATACAATTTATCCTGTCAACCTGGCATTTTCCTACAGAAGTATCATACATGATCTTGAGGATTATTCTTTTTCACAAACTATTAAAAATTATCCAATGTAAATATATTTACCTATGTTATATAGTTATGTTTCCTCAAGCGAAAGAGAAAAAATAATTTAACTGACTAGTAGGTATCTGTTGCTACAGTATGTACTTTCAGATTTTAATTTACTTAGTCATTAGAACAAATATTTAAAACAGATATTGTCTCCAGTTTACAAATGAAGAAACTAAACTTCAGAAATAGTAAATAAGCTGCTTGCAGACATGGCTAACAAACAGAATATCCAAACTTAGGTCTGTCTTACTAAATAAAGACCATGCATTTAATTCACTCACTGTACCTTCCTAAATATAAATTGGTCTTATTTTGGCTAATAATTTCATCATTTGTAAAACACTTTCCTAATATATATCCTTTAATTTTAAAACAATCCCAGGAATAGCTGATATTCCCCTTTTGAGGCCCAGGAAGTTGAAAAGCAATAATTAAACTGACAGGATTAAACCTCATAGCTACTGAGGAACGGAATCAAGTATTAAATACCAGGATCTTCCGCCACCAAGACCAGAAGATGTAGATCCATCCTGGATAAATGTCCTTCTGTTAATCATGTCTAGACACAGTAGAATAGAAGAAAAAGAAGGGTGTGCTTACACTGACAAAAAAATCCAAGGAATTAAGGCATTTAAAAAAGATAGTTTGGTATTTGTCAAAAGAAACTTAGAAGGCAATACTAAAATCTACTATAGATAGTATATGATGACATGATGATAGAGTGGAAAGTACATGAGCCTTGCAATCAGAGTCTTGAGTGTGACTCTTGCCTTTGCTACATTTTTTCTTTCTGTGAAGTATGTTAAAGTAAATACCACACATCATTTTACCTCTATATATTTCAATGTACGTCTCTAAAAATACAGATATTCTCCACCTATTATAATGCTATTACTTCAAATTAATAGTAAATCTTGATATCACTTAACATAGCCAGGCCATAACCAGATTTTCCTGATCGTCTCACAAATGTCTTTTCACAATTTGCTTATTTGAAGCAGGATCCAAACAAAGCCTCTATGTTTCATTTGGTTGGTGTGCTTAAGTCTCTCTTAGCCTGGAGTGATACTCTCATTTTTCATACCACTGACTTGTTACAGAAACCAGATAGATCACGTGTCCTGTAAAAGGCCCATATTCTGTGGTGTCATTTCCTTTTGGTGTCACTTAACTTTGTTCATCTGGCTCAAGGATCGGCACACCTTTTTCTGTAAAAGGATAAGACAGTAAATATTTTCAGCTTTATGGGTCTCTGTTGCAACTACTAACTCTGTCACTGCAGTACAAAAGCAGCCATATACAATACAGAAACGAATCAGAGTTGCTGTGCTTCAATAAAACGTTATTAAAAAAGAAAACAGGTGGTAGGTTGGATTTTACTGAAAGGCCAAATTTGCCAACCCCTGCTGTAGAAGCTTGATTTAACACAGGTTCAGCATTTTTGGCTGGAAAACTTCAGAGCTTGTGCTGTATATTTTATATTTATCACAGCAGCAGGCACACACTAACTGCTTGCCCTACTTTTCAGAAGACTGAGACTAATAAATAGGTTGAGGTAGGGTGGACTGATTCCTCCATTGAGAAGTCCTCACATGACCATATCTAATGCTTTCATCCACCAATGATCATAGCCTGCATAAATTATTTCATTAAGGGTGGCAAAATGATATTCTAATCCTGTCATTACTTTCACATTCATTAACTAAAACTCTGCAAAGAAATTTCCCTCAACAAATAATGTTATTTGCTTACCTTGAAACAGAGTTCATACAGATAAAGGAAGGATTAATTCTTTCCTCATAAGTGTTTATTTTCAGAGTATGGAGTTAGTGCCCTATATATTTGCACTGGTACCCAGTAATTCATTATCACTGTAGTGATGTGTGTATGTTTATATTTCTTATTATAAGTCTATCATGAACCAAGGAGTTTTTATAAATTTAGTGCATTTCAACCATCTTCATTACCCTTTTTTGATGTTCAAGTTCTCTCATCTTTGGCCAGTGGGAGCTCTTTTGCATTGGGCCCTGTGTCCTTTTAGCATGAACTAATAGTCTTTGGTAGCTTCCTTGCTTTCTGATACAACAGAATTTTCCTGGTTCATCTTTTGTATTTTCTACCCCAGAGTGGAATCAGCCATTGATCGAATGACGCTGGGATCCTTTCAGTGAGGAATGGTATTTAGAGACCATAATTATGGTTTTAGTTGTGCTCAATGCTTTGTGCTATTATTGCAACAATTCACTGGAGAGGGCATAAGAGGGTATATAATCTTAAATTCTATGGGCAGAAGCTTTTAAGTAGTATAATCTTTCTGGAAAACAAATCCTGGCTTTAATTGTGAGACTTTAAGAAAATTATTTACTTCATCTGTGGCTTAGTTTCCTGTAAAGCATAGTTAAAATAGGGTCCATCTCATAGTTTTGATATAAGATAAAATGAGTTATTAATAATATATATGTAAAGCATCAGAGCAATCACTAGCACATGGTAAACATTCAATACAAATTAGGTATTATTTTCATTTTTATTGAGATCTTTGAAAATATTCCAACCTTTGACCCAATAATTCTACTTTTATGAATCATAAAGAAAATAATAAAAATTCAAACAAAAAATAAAGTTACATCAATTACAGCATTATTTATACATGTGAACAAAACAGTAAACAATTAAACCATCTAATGCTCAACATTAGGAAACAATTTATAAAGAAAAAATGACAGGGAAAAATGCTCAGAATATGTCAAATAATACCAGTAAACCCATCAGCAAAGATTACAATTTCTACCAGTCAAGTATGAATGCTTATTTCATTGAACCCTAACCATATTTTTACTTTTGTGCCTTTATTGAACATTTGACAAAACAATTTGATTTGTATATATTTACTAAATTGTTAGGTGGTACTTATTTGCATTTCTTTGACTACTTTTGAAGTCAATCTTTGTTTCTAGTTTTTTTAGTCATACAGTTACTGTTTCTATAAATTGTCTTTTGTCCAGATATCTACTGAGAAAGGAAGAAAATTAACATTTAATGCAGAAAGCATTTGCATAAGTTATTTAATAGCCTTATAACAACCTTGAGGGTAGGTAGCATAAAATCCAATGACCTAGCTTCTTGCCATTTAGAAATCTCAATTAATAGCAAACCAAAATTAATTCAAAAGCATTAATGATCTGGCCTCTCTGGCTCATGTATCAGCACCACAAGCAGATGAGTTCTAGCAATGACTTTAAAAAAGTAAATGTATCAGGAATTAATCAGCTTGCTTATGAGCTGCACTGAGTTTGGGGGGGGGGGTTGTCTAAGTAAAACTACAAAGAAGCAGAATAACGCAATGGTTAATAGCACAGATAGTAGAGCCATGCTATCTCGGCTCAAACTCTTAGGTCTTCCATTTACTGTGTGACGTTGGCTAAGATACTTAACTTCTCCGTGCCTCAGTTTTCTTATCTGTAAAATAGAAATAGCATCCAAGGTGATAGGATTTGTTATGATAAATAAATGGGTTTCTCTGTGTATATAAATACATATATCCATATAGTCTGAATGTCTGTGTCCCCTCAAAATTCCTATGTTGAAATCCTAACCTCTAAGGTTATATTAGCAGTACTAATATTAGGAGGTGGGGCCTTTAAACCTTATGAGGTGATTAGGTCAGGAGAGCTCTGCCCTCAAAAAGAGGATTAGTGTCCTTATAAAAGAGACAGCAGAGAACTAGCTAGCCCCTTCTACCATGTGAAGACACAGCTAGAAGGCGATGTCTGTGAATTAAAAAGGGGCCTTCACCAGACAATGAATCTGCCAGTGCCTTGATCTTGGACTTGTCAGACTCCAGAACTGTGAGAAATAAATTTCTTTGTTTACAAGCCTGGTTTATGGAATATTGTCATAACAGCCTAAATGGACTTAGACACATATATACAAACACATATACATACACAAACACACAGTGATTAGAATGCTGTCTGATTCATAGTAACTACTATGTAAGTGTTTGCTATTATTACAAGAATGAGTTTACGAATCAGTTCTTCCTTGCCTCCTGCTACTTCATATAATATAGCTTGCTATTCAAACATTATATTGTTCTGTGACTACTTCAAAATATCTCTGCTTTACAATTTTGGTGATCAAGGCATGATTTTTTAAAAAAGTGCTCTAGATGACATTACAGAAATAGTATTAAAAAAAAGTAAAACAAGCAATATATAATAGATAACATACACTACAGGAGTTTCTAACCTCTTACAACAGTGCTTCTCAAACTTGAATATAAAATAAATCACAGAGGATCTTGTTAAAATGGAGATTCTAATTAAGCATCTGAGGCAGGGCCTGAGATTCTGCCCTTCTAACAACTTCCCAGGTGGTACCAATGCAGCTGGTTCCAGAAGAGGAGCACTTTGAACAGCAAGGATCTAGAGTTTATGAGTAACCTGTACAAGTTCTAGAACATTATATAAAAAATTTCCTGTGAATGTGCATATGGGGATTATTTCTAAGAAAAAGACCTATAGTTCTTACCATATTCTCAGGGGTGAAGGTGGGAGTAGGAAACAGGGCAGAGAGGGAGTTCTTGGAGAAGGAGAAAGACACAAATCAGCTCCCACAGCTAATTGCAAAAAACAACACTGTCATTATAAAAAAAGAAAATTATTTGTAAATAGACATATTATAGCCAAATTGTAACTCAGAAGACCTAACTAAAGAATCTTTAAATTACAGAATAAAAAGACAAGGATATAAAAGCCTAAGAAACAAACAAAAAAATAAAGCCAGGACATCTAATATTAATACAAATTCTAAAAGGAGGTAATTTATAGGATAAAAAGGATTTAAAACACATATGAATGTGTATATATATATATGCATACATACCAACAATATATATGTATATACATAGTATTCATGCATATGTGTTTTAGAAAAATACCATGTTCAGATAAAACGGCCCACCAAATGGCAAACAGTAATAATGACTGGAAATACATACATAGATAAATACTGGTGAAAACGGTAAACTCCAAATTAAAAAGGAATTTATAAGCTTTTAGAAGAGGAAAGGTATAAAAACCAAAGAGTAACTTCAAGTTACAAGGTGATAAAAGTAACATATACAGAATTCAGAAAGGAAATATGGGAGCCTGGAACTCTATGTCCAAACTACTTTTCAAGTATGAGCACAAAATAAACATTTTCAGATGGTATCCATATAACCCATACATATTTCTTGGTTGATGAAGCAGGTAAGGGAGGGAGAGACAGAGAGAATACAATTTAAGAATGTAGTCTGGCAAAATAAAATTCAATGAGATTAAAGATTTCAAGAAAACTGACACAGGACCCCCGTCCAAAAAAACCCCAAAACAAACAAACAAACAAAAACCCAGTAAGAGAGAGGGAGAAGGAAATTTAAGAAGTCAAAATAATTGTTAAGAATGGGATTGCAAACTGTAATTCAATTGGTTTTGGTTAAGTATTTTAACACTTTTTTTTCTTTATTATATAAAATTTCAAATATGAACAAAAGAGAAAGGATAGTATTAATAATAGGTTCCCAAGTATCATCCTTCCATCTTCTCAGCTTTTATGATACCAAAATGCTTAATATAATCATTTTAAAGGTGATTACAAGTAAAAACAAAGATGTTCAATCTTGCCACTTCTATGCAACATTGTACTGCAGGTTTTAGCCAGGGCAATTAGGCAAGGGAAGAAAGCCCCACAAATTGGTAGGGAGGAAGTAAAACTACCTCAGTTTGCAGATATGCCTTGTATATAAAAAATCCTAAGATATTCACAAAAACAAAAACTTATTAGAGTTAACAACAAACATGTTCAACGAGGTCTCAGGCTACAAGAAAAATGTATTCTATGCACTAACAATAACAATCTGAAAATCAAATTAAGAAAACAATTCCACTTAACAACTGCATAAAAAGGAATGAAATATGAATAAATTTAACAAAGGAAGGACAAAACTTACACTCTGAAACTATAAAACATCGTTGAAAGAAATTTAAAGACCTACATGAATGGAAAGACACCCCATATCCATGGATAGGAAAGATTAAAATTGGTAAAACAGCAATTCTTGCCAAATTGCTCTACAGACTCATTGTAATCCCTATCAAAATTCCAGTTGCCTCCTGCCACCCAGAAATTGATAAGCTAATCCTAAAATACATATGAAAATTCAAGGACAGAATAGCCAAAACCATCTTGAAAAAGGAGAGCAAACTGGAGTACTCACACTTCCTAATCCCAAAACTTACTACAAAGCTGTAGTAATGAAGATAGTGTGGTACTAGTGTATGGATAGATCAGTAAAATAAAATTGAGAGCTGAGAGGTAAACCCTCACAATTTCAATCAATTGATTTTCAAAAGGGTGCCAAGAAAATTAAATGGAGGAAAGAATAGTCTTTTCACAAATTATGCGGGACAACAGGAAGTCACATGCAAAAGAATGAATTTGACCCCTACCTCACATCATATACAAAAAAATATGTCAAAATGGATCAGAAATCTAAATGTAAGAGCTAAACTATAAAACTCTTGGGGGGGGGGGGCGGGGAACTAGGAGTAAACTTTCCTGATCTTGGATTAGGAAATGAATTCCTAGATATGACACCAAATGCACAAGCCACAAAAGAAAAAATGGGTAAATTGGACTGTCTCAAAATTGAAACGACTTGTGCCTCATAAACACTATTAAGAAAGTGAAAAGACAAACCATAGAATAGGATAAAATATTTGCAAATCATTTTATCAGATAAAGGGGTTAATATCCACAATGGGTAAAGAACTTTTAACAACTCAACAACAAAAAGACAAATAATCAAAGCAATGAAGAATTGGGCAAAGAATTTGAATAGACATTTCTCCAAAGAATAAACACAAATAACCAATAAACACATAAGAAGAACCTCAACATCATTACTCATTAGGGAAATGCAAATCAAAACCACAATGAGACACCACTTCACACTCATTAGGGTGGTTATAATCAAAAAGACAGACAATAAAGTGTTGGCAAGGATGGGCAGAAATTGGAACCCTCACACATAACTAGGGAGAATGTAAAATAGTACTGTTGCTTGGAAAACAGTTTGGAGTTCCTCAAAAGGTAAATGTAGGGTTATCCTAAAAGTCAGCAATTCCACTCCTATGTATATACCTAAGAGGACAGAAAATATATGTACACACAAAAACTTGGACACAAATATTCATAGCAGCATTATTCATAACAGCCAAAAAGTGAAAACTACCCAAATGTCTGTCAACTGATGGATAAACAAAATGTGGTATAACCATACAATAGACCGTTATTAATATTTGGCCAACCAAAAGAAATAAGCACTGCTATAATATGAATGAACCATGAAAACATTATGCTATGTGAAAGAGGCCAGACACAAAAGGCCAAATATTGTATGATTTCATTTACATGAAATGTCCAGAATAGGCAAATTCATAGTGACGGAAAGTTGATTCGTGGTTGCCAGAGGCTAGAGGAAAGGAAGAATGGGTAGTGATCATTAATAAATAGGCACAGGGTTTCCTTTTAGGCCAATGCAAATATTCTGGAATTAGATAGCAGTGATGGTTGCATAACTCTTAATATACTAAAAACAACTGAATTATACACTTTAAAATGTTGAAGTTCATTAGATAAAATGGTTATTTTTTTAAAAAAGCACAATATAACATGACCAAGTGGTTTATCCTGAGAAGGAAAGGCCAGTTAAATATTTGAAAATCAACCAATGTAATCTATTACACTAACAATCTAAAAGGAAAAATCAAATAATAACATCAGTAGATGCAGAAGCATGTTTCAAAATATAACATCCACTCATGATAAAACTCTCAGTAAACTAGGAATAGAAAACAACTTCCTCAACTTGATACAAGACATCTACAAAACCCCTACAGCTAATGTAGTTACTGGTGGAAACAGAATATTTTCCCCCATCATGGAAAACAAAGCAAGCACTCTCACCACTCCTACTCAACATATTACTAAAAGTCTTAGCCAATAAAACAAGACAAAAACAAACAAACAAACAAACAAAAAAACCCCACAAACAAAATAAAAGGTACATAGCTTGGGAAGACAAAAATAACACTGTCCATATTTACAGATGACATAATTATGTAGAAAACTGGAGAGAAATCTACACAAATACTCCCAGAACTAATAAATGAGGTTTAGTTAAGTTGCAAGATATAAGATAACACACAAAAGTCAACCCCATTTCATATATCCAAGCAAAGAACAATTAAAAGTCAAAATTTAAAAGCAATATCATTTTCAACAGCGCTCCCCAAATGAAATATTTATAAATCTAACAAAACACACACAGCATCTATGTGCTGAAAACTACAAAACACTAACAAAAGAAATCAAGGACCCAAATAAATGGAGAAACCCTGTATTTATGGATTAGAAAACTCAACATAGTAAAAATGTCAATTCTTCCCAAAGTGATCCATAAATTTAACATAATACCAATCAAAGTTCCAGCAGGATATATTATAAAGACAAGCTGATTCTAAAATGCATATAAGAGAAAAGGAATTAGAGTAGTTAAGTCAATTTTGACAAAGAATAAGATTGAAGGGATTACATTACCTAGTTTTAAGATCTATGATAAAGTTACAGTAAATCAGGACAGTGTGGTAATGGTAAAGTGACAGACACAGAATAATGGAACAGAATAGAGAGTCCAGAAATAGATTCATACAAATACGGCCATGTAATCTTTGATAAAGGTGCAAAGGCAGCTCAACGGAAAAAGGAAAATCTTTTCAACAAATGGTATTGGAATAATTGGTTATTCAAATGCAAAAATGGAGCCTCTTTTTAAACCTTACAGCTTATAAAAAGATAAATCAAAATGTATCTCAGTTCTAAATGTATAACATAAAACTCTAAAACTTTTAGAGAAAAAAAAAAACTTCTGTGATGTAGGGTTAGGTGAAGAGTTTTTGGAAATGACACCAAAAACACAATTCCTAAAATAAAAAATTGATAAATTGAACCTATCAAATTTAAAAACTTTTGCCCTGCCAATGGCACTGTCTAGAGAACGAAAAAACAAAGTACAGATTCAGAGGAAAAAAATGTATATGTATAAGATCTCTGAAAATTTAGTAAAAAAAACAATCCAATTAAAAATGGGTAACAGACTGGAATGCTTAATACAAGATGGCAAAAAGTATATGAAAAGATGTTCAATATCATTAGCCATTAAAATATGCAAACTCAAATCAAACAAGCTATCACTACATCCCTTTAAGAATGATAAAAATAAGAATACTGACAATACCAAGTCCTAAAGAAGGTGCAGAGCAACTGGAACTCTCTCACATTGTTAGTCGGAATGCAAACTGATACAGTCATTCTGGAAAACAGTTTGGTAATTTCTTACAAAGTTAGGCATACATAACTTAGGCCCCAGCAATACTATTTGCCCTACAGAAATAAAAACTTAAGTCCACACGAAAACTTGTGCATGAATGTTTATAGAAGCTTTATTTATAATAGCCCAAAACTGAAAACAACCCTAATGTTCCTCAACAGGTGAACTGATAAACTGTGGTACATCCATACAATGGCAAGAAATAAAACTCCTGATCCATGTAATAATGTGGGTGAAACTCAAAGACATCATCTTGAGTAAAAGCAGCAGTTTCAAATGGTTATGTATTGTACAATTCCATTTATACGACATTTTTAAAAAGACAAAACTATGGTCATGAACTTGTCAGTGATTATCATGAATTATGGGTGGGGTGAGGGTACCAGTTGTATAAACGAATAGCAAAATGAAGTCTTCTGGGGTGATGGAACTGTTCTGTATTCTGATTTCAGTGGTAGCTACATGAATGGGTACATGCTAGTTAACATTCCCATAACGTTACACCAAAAGGAAAAAGAGTCAATTTTACTGTATTTAAAAAATAAAATTAAAAAATGTAAACAAACTAAACAACCACCTTAAAAGCTAGAAAACCAACACAATAAACAAAACCATTAGAAGAAGAGATTAATAAAATAGAAAACCAGGAAATCAGTACACCATAAAACCAAGAGCTTGTTCTCTGAGAACACCTAAAATAGATAAATCTGTGACAAGTCTGTTCAAGAAAAGAATGACAGATAGACAGACAGACGTGTATTAGAAATGACTATGGTGATAAAATCACAGATGTAGAAAATATTTTTAAGAGAATGTTACTTATAACTTCAAACCAAATATGGAAATATAGATAAAATAACAATATTCTATGAAATATAAATTACTACAAATTATCAAAACTGACTTAAAGAGGAAGAAGTTGAAAAGATAATTTAAGAGTTATTTTCCCAAAGGTATCGTGCACATATATTTTTAAGAGGAGAGTTTTAATAAATCTTTAAAAAACATAATTTTTATTTATTGTAGCTAGTCCCCTACTTAAATCAGGGAATAAAAGAATAAATAATAAACTAAAAAGCAGAAATAATCACATATTCTTACTCTAATTCTCTCTAGCCCACCCGCATATACCAATCGAATTAAATACTCATTCACTTATTGTAATGTTGTAGAAAAAAAGTAATGTAGAGTTGAATCCAATGCACATTTAATTTATGCAATTTTTTCCTATACTCATTTGTATTTTTCATATGGCCTCTAAATCACAGTGATCCACTCCAGCAGCACCAGTAGCAGTAGGTTCCCCTTAATCTCCCACCCTTTGTACTTGGGTGAATACTCTTAGGTACAAGTAATCATGTTATAATAATGCTAGGTCATGGCTTTTAGACAGTACTGGAGACATATTTTGATTAACTCTATGGCTGCTACTTTTTAAGCAAACTAGTTTGGTCTTAAAATGTCACCCCCAACAAACTGAATGTACCTACCCAACTGACAGAAAACAGGAGTGCTATCCCTGACTTGAGTTTAATCCTCATTTAGCATCTCCATTTTATTTCCCACAGCTCCTGCCTTCCGATGTGAGTTCCACTACTCAAAGGACCAAACCAACTCCACTAAGGTATCTAATTAGCTTATTTAGCCCTAAGGCCCGTTCATAAGAAGGGATCTACTTCTTATAGACTTATTTCTATTATCTTGCTTAGTTTAATCATACTACCTACAGTTCCTAAACAAACACTTCTCCTTTCCTAACCTCAAAAAGCAAAATAATCACAACTGGAACACAAAAATCCTTTATACTGCTCCTGACCACTGAAATCAACCATTAACAAAAGATTACAAATGTATCTAAAAGAATGGATTGACAGATATGAAAATCACGAAGGAGAGGAGAGGTTAGGTTATAGGACAGAAAGAAAGAAAAGGGGTGGAGGGAATAAGAAAGCTAAGACTGACTATAGACTGATCTCATAAACACAAATGCAAAGTCTAAAAAATATCGGTAAATGTATTCCGGCACATTAAACTGTATCACTGGCAACTTGGTGTGCCCTATTCATGAATGCGAAAATAGTTCAACATTAGGAATCATATAAGCAATTAATTTCATTTCTGGATAAATGAATTCATTATTAAACAAGTATTGTCTGGCATTAAATTAAGTATGTTTTACTGACATAACTCTGGTCTTATAGTAATTTGCAAAAACGTAAAAAAAAAATGCCATTCTTCTCACTAAATTATTTTTTATTTTGGAAAATATAGTTATTTGTCATTTTATATATTTTTAACATATAGATTATTTATGGTAACATGTAATGGGCTTCTTATTGTCATTTTAAATGGATGTTAAATTTAACAATTTCTCAATTTTAATTTCTAATATTGTCTGTCCGTCTCTCTCTCTCTCTCTCTATATATATATATATATCTCCTATATAAAAACCATTCTTTGGATTTCTCAATAACTGTGGAGTCTGAGAAGTTTGAGAAATGCTGCTGAATAGTATTCCCTTATGTGAATATACGACGTTTATTCATTTCTTCTATGACTGGTAGACATGTGGGTTGTTTCCAGTCTGGGACTATAACCAATAAGGATGCTATGAATATTCCTGTACGTGTCTTTTGGTATACATTATGTACCCACCTCTGTTGAGTTCATACCTAGGAGTAGAACTGCTGGGCCACGGGGCATGTTTACACATAGTTTTGTCAGACACTGTTTTACAATATGGTTACTGAGCATTTGAAATGTGGTTAGTCAAGTTGAGATGGGATTAGTATAACACTTACACTGGATTTTGAAGAATCAGTATGGAAAACACAAAACAGAATATCTCATTAATAATTATTTTCTATTCACCACATGTTGAAATATTATATCAGATATACTGGATTAAATATATTAACATTCATTTCACGTTTCTTTCTCTTTTTTTTTTAACATGGCTACTAGAAAATTTAAAACTACATATATGATTTACATTTGAGGCTCACATTATATATCCAAGATGCATCTAAGAAGGGTACCTAGTTTTAAGGAACCAGGAAAGACTCCCCAAACAAGGTGGCATCTAAAGGAATGCCAAAAGAAAAGCAGAAGTAAGCCTAGTGAAGAAAGTGGTGGAGGAAGAAAGATAAAAGTCAGGCAGAGGAACAGTGTGCAAAGGCCAGGAGACACAAAGTTCAGTATGACAGAAACATGCTGTAGGGGAGAAGGGTGGGCAGTGGTGAAGGAGAGTGACAAGAGATGAGGCAGAAAGGTTAAAAACAGCTCATAAAGGCTCCAGTTAGTTGTGTTTGTATTTTAAGAATAGGGAACTACTGTTGGGTTTTAAGCAAAAAGTACACAATCAGATCTGTACTTTAGTAAAAAGTGAAAGATTTATTCAATCTGAAATCAGAGCATCAGATCTGTACTTTGGAAAAGTTACTGTGGCTGCTGCTATGTGTTATATGACTGAATTGGGACACGACTAGAACCAAGACTAGTTGGGGGCTGTTATAATAATGTGGACAAAAAATAATGGGCCTCTACATGAAGAGAACAGCAGCAGAGAGACAGGAACCTTAGGCAAGATCAGTACCCTCAAGCTTCAGTTTCTTCTAATACTACCTACCTCACAGAGATATTTTAAGGATTAATCATGGCATCCTTTGGTAAAGGTATTCTGCATTTTAACCATTAGTAAAAGGTTTTGGTGTTATTAGAACAGGCAATAATAATTTCAAGAAACTAAATTCTACCTCAGAATATGTCAAATACAAAGATTCATCTTATATTTTCTCCAACATACATAAAACCTAAAAGATGCTTTAACTATTAATAAAATTAAGTCAGATAATAAAAGGCTTACTCTCTTTCTTATATTTGAAAAGGTAAATTCCAACTATTAAACATCCTATTGTGCTCCATTTAATCCTAATATTAAAAGATTACCACCATTTTTCATTTCTCTATAAACTGAAAGGTAAGTGAATTACAGGGAGGTAACAACTTAGTATCATTCAATCGTAAAGACATGAGCATAAAACAATTTCACACCTTCACCAAACTGATACTAAGAGAGTTTAAGAAGAAAATTATAGAAAACTACAGAAAATTGTTTTGTTTGTTTTATTTACTTTGAAGTTTTGGGATCTACTAAAGTCATACCTTCTGTAAAAAAGCTACACAAATTGGGAAAAAGGGGTAAAAGCTCAATTTTGTCCAAATATGTTCTGAAATTCACTAATCTTTTAATATATTCTTGACTCTTCCAAAGACAGGAAGTAATCTCTATTGATCACTTAGTATAAAGCATTTACGTTGGGCAAATAAGTATTTGAAATCTAGCTTCTGTCTACCCTTTGCTTCTTGCCTGAAATACTCTCAAAACACCGTAGAAAGTTATGTTCTATACTTACCTCATTGACAAAAATGACTGCCCTTAGAACTGAGTTCTCCAAAGAACCTTCTTTTCTCCCCTTGTAAGTTCTCATCAGTTCTTGTTATGTTGTACAACTATTCACCACATTATCTCTTCTTGCACTGAGTGTTCTTAGCCTTCTCTATTCTAGATTAAATAATAGAAACTTAACTTCCTAAGGGTCCAAACTGTTCTACCAAATTGAGAGAAAATAAATCACTCTCAACTTCTCATTCCTCCTCTTCACTGATGATCTCATGTCATATTACTTTGAGAAAATAGGAACAATCAGATATCATCTCTTTCCCACCCCGAAACCTACAGACCTAAACAGTCACATCAATATTTTCCTCTTTCCCTCTTGTGACAAGATAAGTACTCCTTTTATTTGTCCATTAAAAGAGCAATTTATGTTCTTCTATCTCCACTACTACTACCTTGGTCCAAGATCCTGTGTCTCTCACCTGGATTACAGCCAAAATATCCTAATTGATCACCCCATGGCCACTCTTGCCCACTTTACAACAATAATCAACATAGTAGCAAAAGTGAAGGTTTCAAACCATAAATCACATTATGTCATGTCTTAAACCCCTTCAATAGTTATAATTACAATAAAACCCAAACTCTTTACCACAGATTCTAAAGCCCTGAGTTCTACATATCACTCTAACCTCACCTTGTCACTCTCCCTTATGACAACTATGCTGATTTCACTGATTCATTTATTTACCTGCCACACACCAGCTATTTCATATCAACTCTTTCCTGATTCTAGGCCTTTCATGTGCTGTTCCTATAAGCAAATCTCTCTTATTCCAACTGTAACATGGTTAGCTATCTATCAGATCTTATAAATGTCCCCTCCTCAAAGAACTCTTTCCCTAATTGCTCTATTATTCACTATCTCTGCTCCTTGTTCATTTCTGTTAGAGCACTCATTACAACTTACTCACTGGACTTTAAGCTTCATGAAGGCAGAAACTGTCCATAAAGTTGTATATAACACAGTGCCAGAATAAGGAAGTACTCAACAAATATTTGCTAATGAATTAATAAGGGAAGAGACAGACAGGATTAGGTTGCAATCATGAGTTTACTACTTTCTAGTGGTTTGATAAGTCACACTGTCTCTGAGCTTCAATTTTCTCTTTCATAAAAAAGGAATAAATACCTCATAGGATTGCTAAATTAGATCCACTAAAGATTAGCTGATAATGAATAAAGATCAAGCACAATACCTATAACTTAATAAATGCTATAAACTTATTTAATAAGTATTAGTTTCCCTTCCTCCTTTCTATAGCTTATACAGTGAGAATTCCCTAAGCTAATTCAGTACAGAAACTAAATATATTATTTGAATCTACTTAAAAAGAAGAGACTCTGATGACATGTACCTGAACGGACAGATTGGTAACTTATATTTGCAGGATCTAATCCTAAAGTTTAGAAAATGGGAATAAGAAGTGTACGTCTATTGTCCACCTCTCTCAAAAAGGAGGGGGCAGGTGGTGAGGAGAAAAGAAGGAGAAACAGAACGGAAAGGTAACCTTATAAATTAGAGATCATCAATTCAACTTCAAGTCCTAAATTTAGAATAACTTTTTTTTACCTATAAGGACTTGCAGCAAGAACAGGATTAACACTCATTCTAAAATTCTGAAAGCAAAATGTTTTGTATTTACTTAGATCTATATAAATCTCATCTATATTTAATATATTTTTTACTTAACTTTCATTCTTTGAATTGTAATATCACTGGTAAAATGTACCAAAAAAAAAAAAAAAAAAACAACAACAAACCAAAACCAACATCTCAGATCAGAAACACAAAAGGTCTCCTTGTTGCCTTAAGTTTTTAATAAGCTTTAAATTTTCTAACCACAAAAATAATTCTTAACATTTTCTTTAACTTCTGCTCACTTTTTAGCCTAACATCACTTTTATGTTCTTCAAATGAGATTTTACTTTCTAGAAATCTTCTAAATCATTTACCACACATCATTCAAATCTCCTTCATACTCTTTCTAGAATATAGCTTATCCTTCTAAAAGTGCCCATTTAATACTTTCTGACTGATAACCACCTAGAATTTTGTGGAATGTGCTGCATACCTTCATATTCTCCCAAGGATATGGATATAATTTAGATTCTGAACTCAAGAAGGGGTTTATGTTAAGCAATTAATTCAGTTTTATTCAACATATTTTATGTAACCAAGCTTGACTTTTTCATAAGTAAATGGTATCTGATTTAGAGTCTTTTTTCACGTTCCAGTTACTTGTACAACTTTTCTAAAATTGGAACTTCTAGTCTACCTTTAAACTGGAAATTTATAAAGTGCTACTAAATGTTCCATAAAATTTACAGGAAAAGATTCATCCATTAGATACATGCAAGAGTGAAAAGAGCATTTTATGCTACCACAACATCTAGAACAGTACTGTGTCAGTAAAGACTCTTGACTGTAATAAGCTGAAAACAGTTTTAAAATGAGTTTTATCACAAATCAGTCAGAATATGCCTAGTGCTACCAAATGCTCTAGCAGCAAGTAAACAAAAACTAACCATCTTCAATTCTTCAAGATTATTATGAAATGATATACAAACACAACAAACGTTCTAAATTACATTTTAAGGCTTCATCTAGGGCAGTATTTTTCAAACTAAGAACTGTAATCTATTAGAGAGTCCAAAATTAATTTAATGAGTCCAGACTAGCAAACAAAGAAAGAAATGGTAAGAAGGAGGAAAAATAAATAGAAGATATGTGACTGCACCGTAGGTAGTAAGGGTGAGTACCATTTCATGAACTTTGTTTTGTTCTCTATGTATATAGTACCCAGAACAATGTGTATTTTAAGGGTGAGTTTGAGTAAAAGAAAACGCTGATCTGGAAGACAGACAGAAGTGGACAGGATAAAACAATGAAACTATCAGAATTATCAAATCGTGGTTTGGGAGGTGAGCAAGACTAACAGCTTCTATTAACTAGGAGACAGAGGTTTTGAAAACTTCCATACATTCGTAAAAGCCAGACTTCCCTAAGTGAAAAATGACAAAGCACTTCTCCTCCTACAGTAGGCCTAGGACAACGTCTAGCAAAGCCTTTGGTTGCCACCACTAATGTTCTTATCCCTTCAGACTTCTCAAGAAGGCAAAGGTCAACCTTTACTTTTTCCTAACTCTTAGGCACATTCAATGCAGTTAAGACATAGCAGCCTCTATAAGATAATCAGTGGTTCTCTAGAAAACATTAACCGTACTCTGTAACACAATTTAAAATTTCAAGACTCTCATTCAGTAACTTGGAACTACAATAGCCACAAATCATAGTCCACTAAAATGGTCATGTGAAGAGTATGAACACCAAAATAATTAAAGATTTTTTTTAAAAAGGTGTATCAAATGTTTCAAAGATTCAAAATACATCTTGGAGCCATTTAATTTCGCAGTTAATAGACAACAAAGAGTAGTTCTGTGAGGAATTAGCAATGGAATTCCCTAAATACTGGCCAATCTGCTTCTCTATGTTAAAAGTGATTCTGAATATTCAGCTGCTTTAACAGAGCTTTCTAATTATTTTTGAAGCCATTAAAAATACATCTTGACTGTGAAGGGCACAGTTTCATAAATTACAGCTAATATCTGTTCTAAGAAGCTCAAGGTTATAAGCTATTTCTCAGGATGTATCTACTACACATTACAACTACTACATATTCAAGTTATCCAATTCCACTACTGTTACAGAAGAACACACCTCTATACTATTGTTATAGCTTTTTTCACTAATATGAACCCACATATGGTTAGAGAGGCATAATAGGACAAAAAAAAATGCAGTTGTAAATAAGATTTCCCCAGTTGCAGGGTGAAGAGTTCCTTTAATCTCAGTTGATATAGTTTAAAGTTCTGCCTGGCTCACTACCTCCTTTTTTCTTATACTTTGAAACTTGCTGTGCCTTGAGACATCAACCCAGGCATAATCACCTAATAGTTTTATAATCTGGGCCCACGCTGTTGGAAAAAGGAATTTCAGTCTTTGCTTATTAACAATTCCTAACTGAACACAAATTCCCAAAAGATAAACTTGAGAAGCACCTACCAGAAAGTCACTTTGTGTACAAGTACAAAAGAACACACCAAGCAAATTACTGGGTTCACAGCCTCTTATCCTTAGAAACAAAAGACTTTTAGTTCAAACACTAACCACATAGGTTTTAATGAAAGAAGAGCGCATTTATTTATCTATTCTGATCAGACATCACAGAAATTCAACTCTGATTAGAAGACAAGGCTGGACAATCCTAATCACTCTAAATTCAAGATGCCTCTCACTTTCTTCTCTCTCCTGGGCTATTTTACACCAAATCTAGAGGAGAACTGTACCCACCTTCAGGCTAGAAGAAACAACATAAAGCTTATTGATCTCTGGTGTAGACCCAAACCCACAGGCAAGCAGGAATCACAGCTACTTGATGCAACTAACAATCAAAAGTCATGCACTGGGTTTTACGGTCACACACAAGCACACCATTGGCAATTACCACATCAAATATGGACCAAACCACTGTCCTCCCCAAAACAAAAATAATAATAATAATTAGGTAAGGGAGAAACACATCCTGAATTACACAAAAGGCTACTATTTCTGCCAGCAAATGCCAATTTAAGTTCATTAAATTTTTCATTTAGTGACATTTCTCAGGTTTTAAAAGCTACCACTACATTCGATTCCACAGATAAATGCTTTTAAAACAGATAATACTTGCTGATGAATTACATGTTGACTGAACTCTGTCACCACCACCATTATATTAATACTAGTTGAATCAGTGTTTGTGGCAAATGATCTAGACGTTTTTATAACTAAATTTACCAAAGAATGGTAACTTCTAATTATTTCCTTCTGAAGAAATCAAAGCAACACTCCAAAAAGGAAAGGTTAACTGTGTTCTCTGAAATACCTATTCAGTGTGTTTAACTGATGAACTAGGAACATTAAAGTCAGAAATGGAACTCAACTCTCTCTCAAGAGATGACTGTTCTTTCCAATTAATTCCATTTAGCTCTTGTTCTGACCCCAACGCAATATAAAGCTTAGTCCTCACACACACATAGTCTTCAGCCTTCTCTTAACCTGAAAAGAGTTATTTCTAACCCGATCCACCGACTTGAATAAAGCAACAGTGACAACAGCCGCGGACGGTGATGGGTGAAATGACAACTAAGCTAGGAGTCAGGACAGACATGCACAGCCTATTTGGGAGAGATTGAGGTGGGGCTGGAAACTATTTTCTGGCCTTCTCCCGCGTGCTGCTCCAGGGGAACCAACAGGATCCTGCATGCCCGGGATCAACAGAGTCTGGCCCCCGAGGTCGAGGGGTGGGGAGACAGCAACGAGGAGCTTTTTCAGGGAGTCGGGTAAGGGAGGGATTGCTGTGGTGGGAATTTCACTGTGTCGAGAACTTCCTAACCCCAAAGGGTAGGGGGTGGCAGGACCGTCCCGGCAGCGGCGGGGGCGACGTCCCCTTCTTTCTCACACAGTCATACATCTTTGTGTGTGTGGATTGTGCAAGGGACTATGAGTCCCCGAGGAGCCGGCCGCTGGGGCCCTCGAGCCCAGCTCGGGAAGTCCGCCCGCGCCCCCGCCCCGCTCCACCAGGGCCCCTCCAGCCGGGACCCCCAGTCTCTCTCCAACACCCCGAGGGTCTAGGGTGGGCGAGTGGACGAAAGCATCTCCGCATGGGGACACCCTTTCTGCAGCATCCACCCCTCGCCAGGTCTTTGTCCCGCCGGCTGCCAGGGTCTCCCCCGGCTCTCTAGGGGAACCCCTGTCCTGGAGGCCTCGAGGGCTCGGGTCGCCCCAGCTTTGTTCGGTCAGCAGGGCGCGGGGACGCGGACACTTACCGTACACCCCAGCCAGGAAAAGCAGGAGCAAGGCAGACCTCCACCGCGGAGACTCTTTTGTGCTCCAGCGACGGGCCATAACCACGGCAGATGGAGGGAGAGAGGAGATGGAGGAGGAGGGGGAGGAGGAGCTGGGGCTAGACGCCGCCGCCGCCGCCGCCGCCGCCAAGCCCCCGGCTGCTCCCTGCGCTCTCCGCGGCGGCGGGAGGGGGAGGGGAGGGGCCGCCACTCGCGCGCGCTCCCTCCCTCCGGCCCTCGCTCAGCCGCTTGCCAGCTCCCACCTCGGGCGGTGCGAGAGGGGCGGCCCTCCCGGGGCAAGGGCAGGCAGCGCGCGTGCCGGCCCTGAGGCGAGGGGCTGGCGAACGCGGGACTCTGGCCTCGCGCCGCACTAGCTAGCCGGCGCCGCCACCCGCCAGACAGAGCGCGCGCTCATCCGTGCGATCGGCAATCCCCTGGCCCGCCTTCCTAGGTTCCCGCCCCGCGCTCCGCTGGACTTTCCCAGTCTTGGGGCCGATTTCCCCTCTCCTGGAGCCGGAGGAGCAAGGCAGTGCCAATCGATGAGCGAGCGCGCGAACGCCGGCCGCCGGATTCCCAGGGGGCTGGAGAGGCGGGTCAGTGGAGGAGCTTGCTCGCAGTGCGAGGCCTCGGCGCTGGCCCATGGGTGGGGTGGGGACAAGTTGGGCGGCTGAAGTTGGCTATGTGTAAAGGAAGAGTGGGTGGCCGAGGCTGAGAACTTGGGAGTTCCAAGCCCTACTCGGACCCCACATACCTCCTCTTGCCATCACTTGAGATCCGCGCGGAGCTTGCCTAGGGGTGGGCGCAAGTTCATGCGGCTGACCCCGGCCGAGGGGCGGTTGCGGGGCCATGTGGGTGCCCACGCTCAAGGTGCCCGGAATGTGTCGCAAGGCTGGAATGCAGAGTTCTTCCAGTCTGGCGTGGAAGCCGCGGGAGGCCGTTTGACATCTCAAGCGGGGGAGGGAGGGTGTAGCCGGCCCGAATGCTTGGCTGGAGTCGACCTGGGGGGTCGAGGAGAGGAAGGGAGTATTAATCCAACACGCTCCAATTTCCCTAAATCTCTTCCCCTGCTCCCAAGTGTAACCTGTCCTTGCCTTAGATCCCCGTAACACTTCTAAATACATCTGTAGTGACACTGGCACGTCAGACCTTCCGTCTTGTGTTTTTAAAGTGCTTCTCTACAAAGTCTTACTTCTTCATTTAGATTTATCGTTGCCTTTCACTAGCACTGTCTGGGCTATTCATTGAAGACCTACAATGCACTATGCTATCCTGTTGACATAGGTTATCTCTTTTTAATTCCTAACAACCTTGCGAGATATATATTACCTACATTTTATAGATAAGAAAATAAGACTCAGAAAGGTTAAATTATTAAAACGATATAGCAAGTAAATAGTTTGAAACAGTTTTTCTCATTCCAGGGTCAAGACTGTTTCCCCTATACCACAACAAACTCTAGCACAATGTTTAGGGCATAGTAAGTAAATGTTAAATTTTAAGGCATGCATTTCGGGGAGTACATTAGGTTTCCCTTTAACTGCTACCGATTTGTCCCCTTTGAGATTTTCTCCCAGAAAATGGTATTCCAAAAGATAAAAGAAAAAAATGTACTAACAAATACTACAAAAATGTAGTAATTAACAAATCTTGTTTTTATCATCTGGCAAAAAAGTAACCAGAACTCTAAAAATGTTTTCTATTCTCACTGGAGAAAAAGAAGCAACTTCAGAATTCCTCACTAAACTTGTAACTGACTTTCCTAGTTTTAGGATTCTAAACTCCACTCATTTCTTGTGACCTCTTTCTATGCATTGCACTGCCATGACAGCTGTGTTTAGGACAGGGTACAAGCAAAGTGAAGAAAGTAGACTGGACCTCTCCACAGCATCTTTCCCTATCCACTTTTAACACTTTTCAAGGAAACCTATCCCCAACACAAGACATACAATGCCCTCAGCAGTCCCCAACTATCACACGCCTCCCACTCCTGCACTTGCTTGTCCACCTAGATCTGTCTTCTCAGACTTACCAGGTTCTCAAACTTTTGAGTATCTGGATCCCTTTAATACTTAAAATTTGGTGAGAACTCCAAAAAGCCTTTGTTTATATGAGTCATATCTTTCGATATTTACCATTTACAAATTAAAATAAAATTTTAAAGTACTTGTAAAGTCATTTTAAATAAAAAAAAAAAATACATTACAAGTTTACATAACTCTATTTTCCAAAACAAAAAATTTAGTGAGAAGAGTGGTATTGTTTTCCATCTTTATAAATCTCCCTAATGTCTGTCTTAATAGAAGACAGCTGGATTCTTATAACTGCTTCTGCATCCAATCTGTTACAATATGTTGTTTTGGTTGAAGTAGATGAAGAAAATCCAGACTCACACAGATATATAAATTGGCAAAGGGAGGACCTCATGTACCTTCCTGAAATAGTCTCAGCAACACCCCCACCAACCCCCCTCCACCCAATAAAATTTTGAGAACTGTTGATCTAGGTGTCTGTCTTAACGCCTTCGAAGCCTAAGTATTTTGTTTCTCATTGGAAAGGATCTAACAGGTATTCAATGTTCACTAATGAAGGATATTTATGTTTTATGAGGGGACATTTTTATTTATATAAAACAACTCTAATAGGCTATCAGACATTGGTAAGCAACACAGCACAGAATAGGAGCTCAATGGCAGCTACTCTTTTTGTCACCTAATCTACCTAGCTGGCTATTTAGGCTGATACATCAAGTAGTGCATACATGAGAAAGCACTTTGAAATCCATAAAATCTATAGCTGTAAAGTGGCTAGTATTGGTAACAATTCCGTTACAGTTGGACTACTGATTCCAGCTGGCCAGCATTCTGATCTGTATCCTATAAAGCATAAATCATACCCCTGAGACCCATATCGTTCTTAATCTGGGTCACCTGGATCCATAGATGGGCTTCCAAGGGTCTCATAAGCCTTCTGAAATTGTAGGAAAGTTTTGTGCTCATGTACTTTTATAGGAAGAAGATTCATTATTTTAAGCAGATTGTTGAGGGATTGTGCCTTTTTTAAAAAATACAGTTTGAAAAAAAATTGAATGAGGCAACTATTTGAGTTGCTTCATATTCCTTTTCCAAGTGGTTCTAGAATGTCTCAAGTAGACGTAATTGGGAGTGGAGAAGTACATGGACTGCTTCTTTTTCTCTAGATGTATTTTGAAAAGGGCCATAATCCTCCATGTTATGGAAACATGCCCTTAAATAATAAATCATTTTGTTTGGTTTTAAACTTTTCCTCTTTGTTTGGTTATCATCACATATAATGATTTAATGTTTACTCTTGTCATCAATAAAAATTTGTTCTGTCCCAGTGTCAACCCTGCTCCATTTAGTAGCATTTAAGAATCTCATCAACATTGTGAAGTTAGGATGGAAATTTAAGTTTACCACTTTGAGCATCATCTTTTATTGGAACGAAAATTGATGATAGTGGGTTTTCTACTTGGCATACTGCCAGACAAAACTAAATCTTATAATTCCCCCTCAAAGAAATATTATGTTTTAAAAAGAAAAACAAACTTGAAAAAAACAAATAACAAAAGGGGAAAGAGAAACTTTTTAAAAAAAAAGATTGCAGTTAAATAAGTGAGGTTTCCTTATAAGTAAATTATAATTTCCATTGGTATTGAATAATATAGGGTAGCAAATGAGATCCATCAATCTTGGCAACTTCTATACCAGTTCACTAGCACATTTATTGTGGTTATTATTTATTCTATGCTCCAACACCATATCCGGCATCGTACTAAGTAGTGAAAGACATAATCCTGGCTATAAATTAAATAGCCCAAATCCATATAGATTTAGTTTTGCCCTCGTAAACTCAACTTCTTAATTGTGAAACCAGACCATGCATGAACTTATAGTGGTGATAACATCTATCTTTTGTAGGCATATGAAACAATTGTCCCCACCCAGGAAAAAAGGAGTGAAAGAAGAGTTAACTATAGATATTAGTAATTATAAAGTGATACTCTGAGCTTTTTTGTTGTTTAACTGCAAAGTTTCAAAATGCATATAACTTTGTGTTTAAGTTCTTGTTATGACTGAGTGAGGATATAAACTGAAAATGCATGTAGGATGAAATTTCATTCCATGTCCCAATGAGTCCATCAGAAGTGAATTTGGCAACTGTGATGGCAACCCAATGGCTCTTTTTAGGGAAATATTGCTAATTTCAGGTTTATGTAATTTGTCTGTACCCTGCCCAAATCCAAAAAGGATTTGAGTTTCCCTATTCTATTCGGCAAATACAGTCGTCCATCCCTCAGTATATACGGATATATATGGAGAATTGGTTGTAGGACACCCTCCTACCATATACCCAAATCCATGCATACTTAAGTCCAGTTGGCCCTGAGGAACCTGTGTGTATGAACGGCCCGCTGTATATGTGGGTTTTGCATCCCACAAGTACTGGACCAAGTGCATGTTAAGTGGACCCCCATGTTGTTCAAGGCTCAACTGTAGTGGATAAAGACAAAAGTCTCAAGAGTTTAACAGTGCTGGGTTTGAGCTAGGTAATTGACCTTGGTAAGGAACCTAACTTCTTGTACCTCATATTCCCTCCTACAAAATGGGAAAAAACAGGGGTCTTATTTATTTACATGCCTTAAGTGAGATAACAATAATTGCTAAAATGTATTAAGTGCCTGTGGTATGCTATGCGTTTAGCTCTCAAACAATCCTATGATATTGATGTTATTATTATCCCCATTTTTCAAATGAACAAATAGGTACAGAGAGGTTCAGTAATTTTCTCAAGATCACACAGATAGTAAATGGCCATTTAAACTCAGGCAGTCTGATTCTAGAGTATGCACTCTTAATCATTCTACTGTGTTGTATGTAAAGCACTTAATATAATGCCAGGCACTTAATAGGCATTCAATAAATGGAAGCTACTGATATTAAAAACATAAGTGACATAAGCAAAACAGTTCTTATTCTCTAATACCATGCAATTTAAAATAAAATCCATACAGTTATGTTTCTGTCTTCCTTTTGTTTTCTAAAAGTAACTCATACTACCTTGAGTTCTGTTTAAGTTGAGCCTCTTTTAGATTTATTTTTTAAAACCTTTATTTCCTTGAATTTTAGAAAACAGTGAGTATCAATTTGATGAAGCATAATTCTGGCTTTTTGTCACTTGTAGTAATTTTTTTCGGTGATCTTGAAGTCAGTATTTATAGTTTCCTCTGAAGATCAGAGAACCCTAGTTTGCTGATTGCCCTAATCTTCAGAAAAGATCTGTGACAGATTTTTTTCTGATCTCTACGAATACATCAGATCATATGAAACTGCTCAGTTATCAGCTCATGAAAACACAGGTCTTTTCTACTTGAGAATAGATTACTCCAGTTTCATCATGAAAAGAATATTCTCCTTAGAAATACCGAGGCAGGTTTGCATTGTGAACACACACCAGCTGTGATGGAAAAGAACCGCCTTCTGATTCCTGGAGTCCGCTGCCTCCACTGCGCAGCACATGATGTGAAAGAAATTGTATCAAAAGCATTTCAATATAAAAATGTTATTTTTGCACTCAATAAAATAAATTAAGTGAAAAGAAGTTAAGTAGTTAGAACATTATGTTGGCTGGTTCTAGTCACCAGGGCACTTAACTCTAGTCATCACAACTTTTTTTCCCCACATGATTACTAGCTCTGTTTAAATACAGACACTCTGGAGATGGTAATCCCAATTTACAAATACTCATATATGCAACATTTCATAAAATACTTTTAGCTTTTAAATGCTTGACTTAAAGGCAATTAATGGCAATTAACAGGCAGTGAACTGTTACTTGGAGGCTGCCCCAGCTGATCTATAAATGGGGAGGAAAGAGCATAGTCTCAGAGCCACTGTGCTGACTGTGCTCCTTCTAGATTAGACTCCCAGCAGTTCTAACCTTCAGTACTCCAGATACCAGGATATACCGGCATGAGGCTCCTCTGGGCACTTTCCTGTTTTTCATTGCCTCACGTAGGCAGAAGCAGAGAGCCAGACTGCCTACAATGCACACTTATTCTCCCCCACTCCCATCTCAGCTTCCTATTCAGTGGATGTTTTTCAAGAAGTCTGTTCTCACAGCATTGTCCACCCTCATCAGAGTAGTTAACCGATTTCCTCCACTAGCCTCCTCTTAGTACAGGCTTGAGACCTGTTCTGGTAAGCCACTTCACGGACATCCCTCATCACTCTGAAAAAAATAGTGTTAAGAATTAAGTCATGGACCTCTCTCTGAAGATGGGAGAAGTACTCTGAATTCACTGATCCCAGCCATAGCCTAAGGACTGGAGTACTTGCAAATATGGAGAGTAGAATCAGAATATTTGGATTCTCCCATCTTCATTGAGGAAGAAATAAGCAAAGTGAGAACGAGAGAAAGCTCCAGATAAACAGGGACTTTTGTCTGTTTTGTTCACTGCTATATCCTCAGCTCCTGTAAGAGGACTGGTCACCAAGTAGATGCTCAGTAAGCTTGCCCTGACATTAGCGCCCAAGTGGTCTACAGTGAAGGCTGTTAGCTGCCAGCTTTAGATCCCAAGGGCAAAGGGAGTGAATCTTCCATACTTGGTCTTAGGAAGAGCCAATAAACCTCACTGCAGGCTGAGACCCACATATTCTTATGTACTGAAATTCAAGACATTGTGTTATGAGGTTTAAAAAAAAATGATTATGGTATTGAGGCCACAGTTTTCTACAATTTTATCGTCAACATTTCATATTTCCACTATACTAGGTTAAATGTACTTTTTATGGCCTCAACTGGCTTTATATGACCTATAAGTTGGACCCTAGGTATTTTACTGACTATTAAAATAAGCAGAACTTTTGATTCTCTAACTCAGCAGAAACTCTCAGAAAAGAAGGATTTTCAAAACATTCTTCTTCAGAAAGTTGTGAACTAACACCTTGCTTCAGGTATGCAGACAGATATCAATTCCATTGTCGATAAAGTTAAGTTCTTCCTTAGCATCAGTCATAGGGATGATGAAATTAATGCCCAGTCTGAAGTCAGGATCAGAGAACAGAGAAGGGAACCCAGATAGCCAGACCTTTGTAGTACAAATTCAAGATGTGTTCAATGTTTTATGAATTTCTGGGTCATCAGTCACTATCATATTAAAATGTTAAGTACAAAGAGCACTCTCCAACCTCAAAACTGCAACATAAATTATGTTTATTATTAATCATTTGCCATTATCAATATTGTCTTCTCTCCCTTAATGTGTATTTGCTCGAGTTGATTGTTCAGCAAAATAAAATCAATTCTCTAAAAGTTAACTAGAATATTATTGACATTTTACTCATAATTCACTTTAAATTTTAGAACACTTGAAATGTGCTAAAGATCGTAGACAATGTAGAAATTCATATTACCTGACTCAATCACTCAACAGTGGAGGTTCTACTTTGTCAGGCTAGTCACTGCAGATACAATGGAGCTTATAATCTTATGGGGAAACAGATATATCAATAAATATAAGCAACATTCATTCATTCAACAAATATTTATTGAGCACCTACTATGTGCTGGTCATAGTTCCAGATGCTGGGACTGCTCAGTAACAAATATGGCTAACCATAGGGGAGAATTAAAGAAGTCTTCACAGAGGAAAAACACTTGATTTGAGAAATGAAGGATGAGTAGGAGATTGCAAGGGGTAATGAAGAAGCATTCCAGGCAGAGGAACATCAAGTAGAGATAGGAAAGAAGAATACAGTGTGTTCTGGGAATGTAAAATAGTTTGGTATTGCTGATTCAAAAGTGGTGGGGGGGGAGGGAGGTGAGGAAATCGAAATATAATCAGAAATTACATCATTAAGGATTATAAATGACATACAAGTGAGTGTAGTTTTATTTTGTATGATGCAGGAGACAGGGAGCCTTCAAAGAATTTTGAGCAGAGGAGTCATGGTCCATCTATGATGGAGCCTGGAATTGGATAAAGAGGAAATCTAGAGACCAGTCAGGAGGATGCTACAGACTGTAGTAAGGAGATGAGTTGAACCGATGGGTAGTAGTAGTAGAAATCTTAGATTCCCAGATTTCTAGTTTGAGCAACTGGATGCTAGTACCTTTCCTAATGATGGGGAATATGGGATGGGGATGAGGTGGGAAGAAAGGACAGAGATAACAGAGAAAATAATGAGTATAACTTGGAGCCAGCATATTCAGGCAGAGAAGTTCAACAGGCAGCTGGATATACCATATATCCAGAGGAGATAAATGGGCTCAAGATAGAAAACTACTGGCATGGATGAGATGGCTTTCAGAGAGGATGAACTTTCCTCTAGAGAAAATGAGAAGCACCAGTATTTTAGAGGCCAGAGGGGGTAGAAGAAGAGGAACCAAAAATCAGAGGAGAATGAGAAGCAATAGCTGGTGCTAGGAAAAGATGCAGAAAAGTTTGGTATCACAGACACCAAGCGAAGAAAATTTTAAAAACAGTGTAAAAGATAAAGTGTGTAAATGCCAAAGAGAGCTCCAGTAATAAGAGGTCAAGATGTGGAGAGGAACTAATAGAATTGTCCACAAGGAAGTCTAACGTACTTACCTGAAGGCTTCTCAGAAATATCTTTGGCCTTTAATTTAGATCAAAGCTGAGTTCTTGGTGATCTTTACTTTTTCATTTTACCAAGCATTTTGCTATTTTCCCCCTCAGCCTGTTATGTTTTGGCATTATCCATTTTGAATTTAAATTTAGGAATTTGTAAGTTCAGTGTGGACCCTGGCACAACATTGAAGCACATAAGGTTTTTCTCTGCCACTGAATGGTTCCCCTTGTGTTTACCCTCTCTCCTCCCCTGTCTTGCTTACTTTTTCTTACTCCAACTGTGGGCTCCCAACATGTTGGTGTTTTCCCAGCCTCCCCATTCCTCCAGCAGAAATGATTCTCAGCAAAAAACTTTATAAATGAATCTATCTTGAAGCCAAATATGGTTTCTCTTCTAGGGTATTTATAATTTAACAGGTTGTTAGTGGAAGGTCAGGGTGGAATTTCAGTGGGTGGGGGAGAGACTTGGGGTCAGGGAGGCTTCCCCAGTATCCCTTACTGCAAGGCAATACCTGCCTGAGGTAGAAGAATAGTCAGGGCAAGAATGTCTAATTTTTCCTCCTAGAGCCATACTAAACCTTTAGAAGATTTAAAGGTCACAAACATTTATTATATCTGTAATGTTCTTTTTGGAAATTATATTTTTGGCTGATAGTATTTCAATATACTTAGTTGCTAACATAATAGCCAAAGAACACATATCCTTTATCTTGTTTAATGTCAATTACTCTGTCACCATTTTGCTTGGTGCTATTGGAATAACTTCCAGTGTGGTTTGGGACAGACAAGTTCAGGTCTACAGAGGGCATATATATATCTCTGTCTTCTGAATCAGCTGTTTCCTGTTACATATTTTAAGCAATATTAATGACTGACTTATGTACAGCCAAGTAGTTTGATCATGCTTTTAATTTAATTCAGTTGTTTAGAAAAGGCAAACAATCTCATTAATCATTTTTTAAGATTCAGTTTATGCATGCAATAAGTATAGACATCATATTTCCTAAAACAATCTCTGCTGAAGTTCTCTGATTGGAAAAAAAGCATAAGTGAGTGAGTGAAAAATTTTATTGTTATGAACTTGGCTTTTAAAACTAAAGGTAAATGACAAGAGAATTTGCCTATTCTGATATACAATGGAAAACTATATTAACTTTTGTTCAGTGTAAATGTGTTATGCTTTCATGGATATGCTTGTATCTCATGTAAATTATTTATGCACTTAATCCTTTATTTACATGTACACCTCAGGGAACAATGTTCCTAATAAATGCATTGTGTAAAAATATTATTTTACCAAAAGAGAGGAGGAAGTGTACAAGCCAAAGATATCCTAACCAGCAAAGGCATATTACCAGAGGCATCTATGGGTTCTGACCATAAAGCTCAGTGACAAGCCCCTGAGGGGCAGGAAGCAGTAGATTAACAATGTTTTTGATTTAAGTTCAATTTGTATTGTGTAAGAAATGCAGAAGGAAAATCTTTATTATATCGCTTAATGATCTCACCAGAACAAATTGGATGAACAGATAATAACTATAGTATTTAAGGAAAAGTACTCTCTAAGAAATAGAAGCATTACTCCAAAGGAATGATGAGAAATTTATCATGAGAAAAGAGAGCTAGGCACAGAGATGTAGGAGTAGAAATAATCTACTCAGGACTTGGTGTGATTTTATTGTCTCTGAGGTGCTGTCAAGGACCATTAAATAGAAGAGGTATTTATAGAATCACAAGACTGTCAGAGCTGAATGGGTCATCTCTAGTCCAATCTCCTAATTTTACAGGTGAGAAAACCTAGGCCCATTTTTACAAGGGTAGTAATACTCTTTGAATTCTGCTGGGGGACAGGCTTTCTGGGGGAAACAGGGACCTAGAAGGAAACCTCGGGAGGAGCTGGGGGAAGAAAGATGGACTGGCTTTCAGAAAGGGATCCCAAAATCATGGAAAAAGCATGGTATATGAAGGACTGAGGTGGTAGGAATATCCCAATAGATGGATAACACACAGCTGTAACTGGGAAGCCAGTCAGCTGGGACTTGGAAATCCAGGTAGGTAGTGGATCCTGAATAACTGGGACCTTAGTTATTCATCTTCCATCCAGAGGCACGTGTTCTGTCCCCAGAAAGAAGGGAAGTCTAATAAGAGCAAGGCAAGGCATCAATCCCAGAAAGACTGAGATTCCAGTCAGATTAAAAACAGATAATCAGCACTGAATTAGACTGGATGGTCAAGACAGGTATTGTGGCTTTAGAGCAAGAAAGATTCCTAGTTCTGGCCACAAGGTTAGACCTCATAGACACAAAGTAGAAAAATGGTGTGTGCTCAGATGCTAGGATAGAACCTTCTACATTCCTTTTAAGAGAAGAATTTTTCTAAGAAACTCTAGTATGTGGAAATTCAGTGGTTCCAGCTGTGAGAAAAGAGGGCTTCAAGTCCCATAAAAGTACATTTAGTCACCAGTAACATCCTAAACCCAACTTCATTGAAAACAATTTTTGTGCATTATCAGATTACTTCTCACATTTAATAGATGTCTTAGTCCATTCAGGCTGCTATAACAAAAATACTATCAACTGAGTGGCTTATAAACAATTTATTTCTCATAGTTCTGAAGGCTGGGAAACCCAAGACTAAGACATCAGCAGATTTAGTGTCTGGGGAGGGCCTGCTTCCTGGTTAACAGATAGCTGTCTTTTTGCTGTAAACTTACATGGTGGAAAGGGGAAAAGGAGGTCTCTGAGGTCTCTTTTATAGGAGTACTAATCCCATTCAAGAGAGCTCTGACCTCCAGATCTAATTACCTCCCACAGCCCTCACTTCCAAATGCCATCACATGGGTGTTGAGATTTATGAATTTTGGGGGGGACACATTCAGTTTATGGCAACAGATGAACCTAATCCAGGGATTTTACCCTAGCAATTCTCAAATATAACTTATATTAGGAACATAAAGATGGAGAAGTAGAAGAAAATTTGGTCTTTCCTTCCTCATTAATAATATCAATTGTTCTTTATGCATGATTTTAATAATAGAACTTTGAATTGTGCCTCTTGCTTTTTTTCCCAGCAAAAAAAGTGAAGAATAATGAAAATGTAATTGGAATATTATACAAAATTTTAGATAATACATGTTTTTTGGAAATTAATGTTAAGTTCAGCATTTACTGAGACCCTGTCATGTGAAAGACCTTTGAACCGAAGGTTAATATGGCATAATCGTTAATGTTATATGTTAACTTGACTAGGCTATGTGGTGCCCAGTTGTTTGGTCAGACACCAGTATAGATATTGCTGTGAGGGTATTTTCAAACATAATTAACATTTAAATCAGTAGGTTTTGAGTAAAGCAGATAACCCTCCAAAACACAAATGGGCCTTTTTCAATCAGTGAAAGGCCTTAAGAACAAAGACTGAGGTTTCATGAAGAAGGACTTCTCTTCAAAAGCACAACATAGAAACTGCCTGAATTTCCATCCTGCTGCCCTGCAGAATTTGCTATGATAACTCTTGCCTGAATTTCCAGCCTGCTGACCTGTTCTACAAATTTTAGACTTTTCAGCCCCTATAATCACATGAGACAATTCCTTAAAATAAATCTATCTAGCTATATATTTATCATCTATCTATCTACCTACCCTATTGGTTCTGTCTTGCTGGAGAACCCTGACTAATACACATGTCCTATTCTCACACTGAAAATCAATCAAATGCAGAAAAATCTTTAATATCTCAAGTAGCTTGATCTGGTTAGGTCAGTAGCATTTGGATTTCTTTTTTGAGTGTTATCAGGAAAACAACACATCTCAATACATTGTACTTCAATTTCTCATGCCAATACTTGATTAGTTTTGTCTAAATTTGAGTCACAATAAATCTTGCAACTACTGAATCTCTGCCATTTTTCCTTTCAGGAGGTTTTAAAGCCAAGTTTTAGTGGGCACATGTGAAAATATCTGTGAGGCCATGACAAATAGGAAAATCTGAGAATTTGAAGTGCACTTTGATGAGCAGCATGGATCATCATGAATTAATTATTGCCAAGCACTTATTTAAAAAATAGTGTCAAGGTAAGCAATGAATTTATTGTTTGTAATCAATTATAAAACATTTAATAAAACCATGGATTTAAAAAAATCCTTTCCACTCATATTTTTATAATTTCTTAAGAGTTGAATGCAACCTAAAAGGAGTTCTAATCTCCCTTACTGGTTTTGCAAATTAGGTACAGAAAGTTAAGTGATTTTGAACAGTGGTTTATTCTCAACCAATAGCCAGAGTGAATTTTTTAAAACATGTCAAATCATTTCATACCTACTTAAAAATATCCAAGGACTTCCTAAATCACTCTGAGAAACACTTAAGTCCTTTCAAGCTGTATAAGCAGCTATTTGATCTGCACCTTCCTCTATGCCCCCTGGTTAACACTTTGACCTCATCTCCTACCATTGTCTTGAGAGAGAGAGAGAGAGAGAGAGACAGAGAGAGAAAGGGAGATTGGCTCATGCAATTATGGGGGTTGGCAAGTCCAAAATCTGCAGGGCAAGATGACAGGTTGGAGACCCAGGAAAGAGCTGATATTGAACCTCAAGTTCAGGGTAGTTTGGAAGCTGAATTCCTTCTTCCTGGGGGATCTTCAGTCTTTGCTCTTGAGGCTTTTGACTGATTGGATGACTGATTGGATGAGGCTCACCTACATTTTGGAGGGTAATATGCTTTACTCAAAATCTATTAATTTAAATGTTAATCTCATCTAAGAAATACATTCAGAACAACATCTAGACTGGTGTTTGACCAAATATCTGGGTACCATGGCTTAGTCAAGTTTGCACATAAAATTAACCATCACAGTGGTATTATCTGAAGAAATGAGAATCAAGGTTAAGGGGAAATGGAAAGGAGGACAGAGGAAGGATGGTGTGGAAGCCCCAATGGGGAGCAAGGGGAACACCCATTCCAAATATGGTATGATTTAATGCTGGGTCAATTGGCTAATTAACTAGAGAGTTTTATTATCCTGATACATAAATGCAATTGGTTTCAGAATCAGGAATTAAAGTAACCAGGTAGGTTTACACATGGTCTTCAATTGTTAGAGCAATTGAGGGTACAATAGCTCAGATCATTGACACTTTAGCCATATATGTTGAATTTACTTGTTTAATGGTTATGACACTTTGCCTCATTTCTTCTCCTACCACATATAAAACACTAAGATATACATCATGTGTGTTAGAACAAAGGTATTCTCTATGCTTATGTTTATTTCAACATATATTTGTGTACTTTCTCTACTTCCTGTTTATAAATTATAAAAATGGCTTTAGAAAAATGTCATGTGATAGTGAATACTAGGCATTTGGTTTTTATAATAGCAACAATGGTAATGATTATAAGCTGTTTTCTCATGTCACCATGAATATCATCCATGGACTGACTGATGTGCCATTTCTAAGGCAAAATCCTACCTGTACCAACTTCACTACAGCAAATGGGACTGAATATCTCATTACACTATCTCCATCCTAGCTTAGCACATCAGAAGTTACCACCCTGATTTTTTGGAGTTACATTTTGCTACATATACATTACCCTTTTTAGGCTCTAGATAATGAATATTTTTGTTATGATTATGGTGAAAGCCACCCATTGACAACTCATTTTTCTTAGAAAGAAATACACATGGATGGGTGCCATGGTTCATGCCTGTAATCCTAGCACTCTGGGAGGCTGAGGAGAGAGGATCACTTGAGGTCAGGAGTTTGAGACCAGCCTGAGCAAGAGCTAGGTCCCCATCTCTACTAAAACAAGAAAAAATTGGCCAGGCGTGGGGGCATGCAACACATGCCTGTTGTCCCAGCTACTCAGGAGGCTGAGGCAGGAGGATCGCTTGAGCCCAGGAGTTTGAGGTTGCTGTGAGCTAGGCTGATGCCACAGTACTCTAGCCTGGGCTACAGAGAAAGACTCTGTCTCAAAAAAAAAAAAAAAAAAAAAGAAAGAAAGAAAGAAAGAAAGACAGACAGACAGACAGACAGACATGTATTATCTGTTACACAGTTGCTATTTGGCAGACCTCCTAAACAGAAGACTATAGCTATGAATTCAATGACCCTTCTCTTCATTTTGTGAAATTTCTGACAAATTCACTAAAATGTTTTGTTGTGGTCACATATTTGTTCTATTTCACTGTTGTTTTTTGTTGTTGCTTTTCCTGTTTCATTTTAGACCATGCTTTCTTCTTGCTTTTCCTTGGGATAGGAGCTTCTTTGATTACTACTCCCTTATAAGTACTATTTGAGTAGTGATATTGTTTTTTGCAAGTTTCTTTTGCATACTATGCTTAATAACCACCATTCCTTGAATACCCACTCTGCTCTATTGTTAATATTCCTAATTCTGACTTTACAGGTGGGGTAACTAAGGCTTAGAGAGGTGGAGTAACTTATTCAGATGTCACAACCAATAGAGGGTAGAACATGACTTGAACCAAAGTCTGTTAGACTCTGAAGCCCTTGTTCTTTCCACCATGTTATGCCACAGACATTAACTCATTTTATTTTTTCAGCAATAATAAGAGCTGACATTTTTCAAACACTTATTATGCACCTGTTATACACATTTTATGTATATTATCTCATTTAATCTTTAAATAGGCTTATACGGTAGATACTATTGCTATTTTTATTTTGCAAAAGTGGCGTTAATATGCCCAAATCAAACAACTAGTTATCAGTGGAGGTTGGATAAGTAAAGAAGATGTCATTTTACAAGTCCCGTTTTACAAATAAAGAAACAAATTCAGAGAGATCAATGATTTGTTCGTGTTTGCAAAGCTGGTAAGTGGCAAAATTGGGTCTTGTAGGTCTTCTGATTCCAAATTTCATGGCTTTAACAAGAGCAGTATACAATTATTTTTAAAAAGGTAGAGTTCTTAATGGTTCTTGAAAGATATAAGAGCTGTGAACTCTATGAGAACTCTAATGAGAACTCTAAGCATTTACTGTGTATAAAACTTAAATGAAGTGAATGCAAGTAAGGGATGCAGAGGAAACACATTAAAAACATTAAATAATCATTTCACATCATGAAGGATAATTGTGGACCATTGAGAAAAAGCAATAAAAAGCAGTCCAACCAAGCATGCAGAAATCAAAAATTGAACTGCTTTTTGGAAACAAATGTAACTAGCAATTGTAAAGATATTTTTCATCTATGCAGTAAATGTAACCTTTTAACTCTACATCTTTATTTTTCCCTATTCACCATGTTTAGTAGCCAAATCATTGTGGTCATTTTTTTCAACATTTGAAATGCAAACAATGATGGCTTCATCAATCTAATGCTATGAAGTTTGTAATCCATAACTTAAGAACCTAAAATAATCCATTACTAAACTCCAAATTCCTTCTTGCTCTTTTCTTTTTAGGAGAGAAGGTGACTATTTACTACTAACAATACATATCAGCAATAACAGAATTATCATTGGCAGAACTTGATGTCAGTACTGATTATCTGAGTAATGTGCTACTATCTATATAGTAATGATGGCCCAACCTAGCAGGAACTCTGCATTCATTAAATCACATGTCCTATGGGACAACGACAACAAAATTTGAGACAAAGGAAAAATAACAAAGCAATTTATACTCTTACAGAGGGTCAGATTTTAAATTTAAAACTCTTCAAATATTATAAACCATAGAAAAAATGGGAGGTTATTAGTCTGGTGAAACATTGATGCAGTTACTCATCTGCTAACTTTATATCAGGTATTATTGAATGACTCTGTAGGCCGTGGAGTGTATTTTAAAATCTTTGATCCTTCAATTTCTACATGGAATCAATTATTTAAAATTCAAAATACAAGCATAACAAAACTAAAGTCCTTTTCCAAGCTTCTTTGAAATATATGTATATGACATTTGTGTAAGTATGAAAACATTATAAAAGGTATTTTGTTTCTTTATGTGCTTCTTATCATGGGACATTAATTTTTAGTAAGATTATTCATCCTGTAAATATACTTCTTTGTTTCTTTGTATACACTAATAAAATATATTTTATGTGTGGTTTTTGATGTATGTTTATAGGAAGCAAAGCACAGCTACTACTGCATTAGCATGTTAATAGGAAGGATGCTGGAAGTGATCCATTCTGGATTCTTATCAACTGAAGAAATAATAGTATTTAAGAACATCTGATGAGATATTATGTGCCAACTCTTCAGAATGTGAGGAAGGCTAGTGTTGAAATTCTAAGAGTTAAAGACCAAGTGGAGGAAGAGAAGCCAGGTAAGAAGACTGAGAAGATGTATCTAGAAAGAGTGCACGAAACAAAGCAAAACTGAGTCACCATAGAATGAGGACCATAGTTTGAAATCAAAGTGCTATTATTTAAGTATGTTGGAGAAAGAGTGAATACACCAGACAATTCTCTGCACAAAGATTCACAATGGAATGAATTACCTAGGAAAAAAATCATAACAGTAATCCATAAACCGCTTTTAAAAATTCTCAGGGAAGTGAGAATAATGGAGTTGTTGGATTAGAAAAGTACGCAAAGTTTCTTCAGATGGCGAAATGTTGAACCAACTAAAATAAGTCTCAGGAAAGAAAAAAGGGGCTGATGACCTTGCAGGGTCACGTGTAAGACAATAGTAGTATGAACAGTAACCACACCATATGTGTTGGGCACCAAGCCAGGTGTTTTATGTACCATAGCTCTGGTCTCCACCAATACTGTTGATGGTTCAGGGTGCTTGGCCAGTAAACACAGGCTTTAGAGTCCACAGCACGGTCACTGTTGGAACTTCACCACAGCCTGTTCTTACGGGATAGGCCAACTCCTGATACATCCTGCCTCTAATTCTGACAGGTCTACTCTCTCCTATTTCTACTTCTGACACTCTGCTCAGCATTTACCCCCCAGATTAGGTAATCTTGGGGTCAGGTCTGCCACTGGACTGCATCTGCTAATAACTCCTTATAAATCTTGGTCTCAGACATCTGGTACTAGGGACCTCAGTTCTGGCTCTCTTATTATTTCTGCCAAATTTCAGTGAATTCCCCCTTACCTAGTGTTGTCTCCTTTTGCTTCTAGGATGTGGTCCGTGTCCTCTTGGAACTAACACTGAGACAGAACTGAAGTTCAGAGAAAAGCTTAGGTCAGATCCAGGTAGTCCAATGATTAAGGAGGGAAGAGAAAGTTCAATGAGGCAAGGTCAGGAGTGCTGGATAACATCTTCAGTAGGACTCTACAGTGGGCTTGGCTCCAGACCAAGGATGCATTGGAAGCACAGTGTTGATGTGAAATAGTGCATGCAGCTTCTGCTCTTTGCCCTTAGCACGCTTATGCATCAGCAGCACACAGATGGCTCAAGGCCCACAGTTGTGTAACTGTAGCTTGTGGGAACATTCAGAAGTCAGCAAGGGCACACTGTTTCTATGTGGGGCAGGAGCAGAGGGGCTGCAGTTAATGGAAAGGTCTTACTAGATTGTACAGCAAATCTCCAAGCAAACATGAAAATCCATGCTGTCCATCTGCCTTGGAACACATTGTTCAATGAACATTTAATATTTCATTATTTTTACAATTGGGATCATAAATTAAAGGCAGGGTCAGATTTTGAGGTAGAGATGAGTGTTGATGCAGTGAATTTTTAATGCACTGTATTACCATTTTTAGACATGAGGACCGTTTTTCATAACAGTATTTTTATTCTTTTGACAATGTAAGGGCCATTCACTCATTCAGTAAGCTTATATTGTCAATTGTATGCTGCATGCTGTGTTTATGCTAGGAGTGAAAAGACAAAAAAGTTTCAGTTCCTGATATCAAGGAACCTTAAATACAGCAAAGGGAACTTAGAATATAGTAGAATTACTTTTAGGTGCAATGCAGTGTTTGGGGCAGCATAACAGATGTCAGTATTGGAATGTGAGTCATCAATTTTATGGGGTTGGGAGGGTTAATAAATCTCCACAGAAAAAATTCTCCTTGGAATGTGCCTGAGAAGTGAATAAATGCTCTGTGAGTAAACAAGGACTAAGACACTCCAGGCCAAGGGATGTATAAGACACAAAAGTATAAGAAATGGAACATGAGAAAGAACTGCAGTTTGAGAAAAAAACATTCTGACCATAACATGGTGGATGGATAAGAGGTATGTTATAATAGATTGGAGGCAGAAAGAGCCTGAGAATACTATTTCTATGGGATTGAATACAAGGTTGAAAACAAGGAGATAGATTGGAAAACTAATTTTGAAAAGGTCTAATTAACAGGACTTGATTGTGGACCGGAATAAAGAAGAGAGAGGCGTCCAAGGTGTTCCCCAGATTCCTGGCCGGGATGACTAGATAGATGGTGGGGCGTTCACAAAGACAAGGAAAGTTCAGAAGAAGAGCAAATATAGAGTAGAGATTGGAGAAAGTTTTGAGATATTTGTGAGTTAATTCAGGCAGTAAAATAGGTACTTCTGGATTATGGGAGAGGGGTCTGACCTATAGGCATGGATTTGGGTGTTACTGGCATATAGGTATTGACTGGAGCTACAGGAGTGGATAAGATCACATAGGAGAATGTTAATGTTAAAAAGAAATAGGGACATTATCTCTGGCAATTACCAACATTAGAGGACCAGGGAAGAGGTGGCTCTGGCAAATAAACCTAGAAGGAATGGCAATATTAGTGGCATGGGACTCAAGACAGACATTACCTGTGAACCAAAGGAAGAATTATTCCAAGCATCGAGATGTCAGTATGGTCAGGTGAATGCAGAGAGGTCAAGATTCTGAATAAAAAGGACCAGTGTGTTAGGATATAAAAGATGACCTTTGCCAGAGCAGTCTCGGGAGACTAGTAAGAGCAGTATTTTGATGGCAGTTCACGAAAGAGACAACAAGGGAAGAAAGGCTAGTTTTTGGAGGAGCTTGCTGAGAAGAGACAGAGATAGCTAGTGGAGAATTAAAAGCCAATGCCTGTGTATTTTGAAATAGGAAGTTGAGCTTGCTTCCGCTTCTGAGAAGGAGCCTTCGGGGAGAGCAAGATGTTGAAATACAGGAAAAAGAGGAAGTAACCTTTGAAGCAAGGTACCTGAGGATGTGGAAAGAAATGGATTCAGGAATCCAGGTGAAGAGGTTAGCTCAGAATAAAAATACTCCTTTGAGGCTTGGGGCAAGGAGGTGAGATTTGGCGCAAGCACAGTTCTTCCAAGCACACCCTAAAGCATCCTTCAAAGCACTCTAGTGCACATTATCCTTATTGTTTTATTAGGATATACTGAATGTTTTCTTCAGGTTTTCATTCTTCCTCTGATATTTAATCAAACATGGGTGCATGTTTATTAGTTATGTTTTCATGTTTTTGATTTTTTTGAAGATACAGTCTTTCTGCCACAAGCATTTGCAAATTAGGGGTTATTAAATCCACAAGAGCTGAGAAACCCTGATTGCCAGCCTTAATTACCAGCTTTAATTCTTTTAATGTGTGAATGTTGGTGTCACAAGGCCAATTCCAAATGTCTGCTTACAGAAGTTCTGATAGAGTGTTTAAGAACTATAAAAACTGAAGCTACTCTTCTTAGGTAATATACCCTAAAGTTTTCCTAAAAATCAAACCCTTAGTTCTTGTTTGCCTATAGTCTGTCTCTCCTTTCTTCCCTCCCTCTCTCGTCCTTTCTCTCCCTCCTTACATCTCCTTCTTTCCTTCCCTCCTTCCATCCATCAGTATTTTATTCAGTGCCACCATGTGTCAGGCCTCATGCTTGGTCCTGGAAACACAGCAATGGACAATCAGATATGGCACCTGTCCTTGTGGAGCTTACATTCCAATGGAGGAGATGGAAAATAAACCAGTGAACACAAATAGAAGCAAAGTTACCATAATTTGTGTTATAAAGTGCTGTCAAAGAAATAAAGATGGTTCTATGATAGCAAATGAGATATGTGTAAGGGGCAGGGCTTCCTTAGATAAGGTGGTAGGGAATACTTCTCTAAGGAATGTTTATTACCCAGAAGAAGATGAGGAAGCAACCAGGCAGAGAATTAAGGAAAGAGTGTTCCTGGAAGAGAGAATACGAGTCTGGCAGGGTCTAGGAATTAGAAAAAACTCCTACTGAGTCTTTAGGGTGCAGTTTAAATACCATCTCTGGAGACATATCCCATAGTATATTGTTGCAATTTTCTTCTCATTGTGTTGTCATTATAGAATGTGCCAGTTGTTATTTCAAAGTAAATGAAACGGGGTTGGGGGAAGAGATTCCTGTGCGTTCTACCCTGCCTTACTCTCAAGACAAAAACTTTTGCTAACCCCATTTGAAGGCAGTGAGCCATTATCTTAGGGTTTCATTGAAGTTGTTTACTTGTCTACTTCCCTTGCTCTATCTGAGTTTCTTAATGGCAGGGTCAGTTTCATTAACTTTTGTATTCCGAGCACTTAGCTCATAGAAGACACAAATATATGTAAAATAAATACTATTTAACTGCATAATTAGGTGATCCCTAAGGATTAGCTTTGCTCATGTGTGGCAAGAGATAAAATGAAGGAGGCTAGCAGATCAGCTAATTCCAGTAAGCAATGTTGTGTAGTTATGTTTTCAAAGATATAGCAAGATGATTAATAATGTGTAGAAGTGAGCGGTTTCTCACACTAGTTGAAGTTCACTGTTGACCTAGTTTTTATCGAAGTGCACATGTGGTTTTAGGGCTCACATGTCAGGTACAGCTCAGCAGTTTTAAAGACTTGAAGAAGAGTCCTGTAAAAGACTGTGGATCTGTTCAGCTTACTATGAGAAGAATTATTCTCTTAATCATTTATTTCAAAGTCTTTTAGAACACATACCACTTAGCAAGTGTGTGTGTATGTGTGTGTGCATGTGTGAGTATGTGTATATGGGGGATGATAGCAATAATTTTATTTACTAAAAGAAGACTGGCAACCTGGAATTGGTTGTTTCTTAATTGGCAAAATGAAAAGTTACTATACATAGCATGGAAACCAAAAAGTGTGTTTTTAAAAGTTATTCTTTACAATATTAATAATAGCTACAATTTGTAAGCACGTATTATGGATCTGTCACTCTACCTTGTGTTGGGGAGAAAACTAGATAAATCTGTTATAAAAGAATATAAAACTCTTTTTAAACAACTTTTGCAAAATTACTGTAAGATTAAAAATGCAAAGAGACACTTCAAAAAAAGAAGTGATATGAATGGTGATGAGGCAGCCCTACCATGTTTAAAAACAGATTTTAAAATGCAATATTGAAAACCACTGATACTGATATAATTATAGACAGTTAGATTACAGAAACACAATATATAGGCCAGAGACAGATACCACTATATATGAGAATTTAATACATAATAAAAGAGGCATTATAAAGCAGTGGAGAACAAATTGATTATTCAATAAATGGTGTAACAATTGGCATTGTTGCATTGTGAAGAAAATCAATTTAGCAATTTAGTTCTTCAACCTGTACTTTATACAGAAGTAAATTTCAAGCAGAAGAAGGGTTAAATACAGTGAAGCCATAGATAATCTAAAAGAAAATAGAATTTATTATTTAGGGCTATCTTCTACAAAAGGAAAAGATCAACACTTTGTCTTATTTATGTAGATAAAAGCTTTTCTCAGTCCCTTTAAAAAAACAGAAATCTAAATCCAGCCTAAATAAATTGGCAAGCAATAGAGTAAGATAAAACATTTTTAGCAAATTTAAGAAACAAAAGTTTGATATCTTTACTCTAGGAAAATACATACAAATCTCTCTAAGAAAACTTTGCACCCAAAGAAAAGAAATAAGTCTGAAAAACAAGCATGGCAAAATATTTATTTTCATTAGCAACCAAAGAAATGTAAATCAAAAAAAGATTGAAAACTGTTTTTGCATATCAAAATAGCATACATTCAAATTAGTGAAAACTTTTATTGATGCAGAGGTTTTTGTGAATAGACACTCCCTTACATTATCGGTGTGTATAGAAGTTGTTTTTTGACATAAATTTAGTAATCTCCATTAAGCCTAAAAAAAGGGTCATATATTTTGATTCACAACTTCACTTCTAGGAATCTATCCAAAGGAATTAATGCTAAAACAAAACTAAAATTCTTATGGGAAAAGATGTATATCAGTGTTTGCATTAGTTTTCTATGGCTTCTGTAACAAATGACCACAAACTTGGTGGCCTAAGACCACAGAAATGTATTCTCCCACAATTTTGAAGGCCAGAAGTCCAAAATCAGTATCAATGGGCTGAAATCAAGGTTTGGCAGGGCTGTGCTCCCTCTGGAGTCTCTAGGGGAGATTCTGTTCTCCTATTCCAGTTTCTGGTGGCTGCTGGTATCCCTTGGCTTGTGGCTACATCACTCCAAGCTCTACCTCTGTGGTCACATGGCTTTCTTATCTTCTGCCTGTAGTCAATTCTCCTTCTGCTTCTCTCTCATAAGGACATTTGTAATTGCATTTAGGGCCCATCTCAATAATCCAGAATAATTTTTACATCTCAAGATCCTTAATTGAATCACATCTATGAAGACCCCGCCTTTTTCCTGCAAGGTCACATTTGTAGATTCTAGGCATTAGGACTTGGATATCTTTGGAGGAAATTTTTCAGTGTACCACAATTATCATGCACTAACTCCCATACATATTTATGCAAGATACTGTATGAAGCATTGGGGGTGCAATGGTGATCCAGGGCATCATACTTACCCTCAAGGAACTTATGCTTTGGTGGGAAAGCCAGGTAATAAATCAGTAATTGCAGTTCACAATGAGTAGACGCCCACAGCAGTAAGGGACCTGGTTTTGAGAGTGTCAGGGAAGGGAGGCAGAAACATGTCATTTGTGATGTGAATGATGAGGAGTTGGCTAAAGGATGGCATGGGGAGGAAGATAGCCAACTGCACTGAAATTTTAGTTCTCTTCTCTTATTTTTGGATCTTTGTTCATCATTGTGCCTTTACACGTGCTGTTACCTCTTCAGGGAACACCCTGCTAACTCCTTCTTATGCCTCAGGTTTTAGTCTGCAGAGAAAGGTTCCTCTATGCAGGAAATCTCCTAATTGTGTTCCCACAGTACTCTCTACTTCCCCATCACAACACTGAGGCTCGGTTCATAACCTCCACTAATTGGTTAGTTCTGTGAGATCATGATGTCTGTCTGTCTTGGTCACTGTTGCAGTCTTGGCTTCCTATCTCCTAATAGAGTACCTGGCACATAGTTGATGCCAATAAGTGTTGTTGCGTGAGTGAGTGGAGTGAAAAAATGAATACCACTGGTAGGGAACTTTCAATTCAACAGGATTCACTTACCAAGCCTCCTTTTTGCATTGAACTTCTATTAAATAAGCAACTTCTCAAGGTAGGCTAAGCACTAGATTTGACATAGGTCAGAGCAATGAAGTCTCACGGTTTGTTCTTCTATTCCTAGTTGTGCAGCTATACTCACCAAATATCCCTTGGTCCTGCTTTTAGTTTTTTTATCTATAAAATTCAAGGCTTAAATTGCCCTAAGGGATTAAAGTATCTCTAAGGTCTCTTTCTGTCTTGCAGTTCCATGATTCTTGCCAGTTACACCATTCCTTTGTTCATGCATGTCTCTGTGTTTGGAATGATTTTCCTTCTCTTCTCTCCCTTGAAATGTGACCGCTTAAGGCATAACTCAATACCGGCTGCTCTCACTTCTCCACCATAGCTGGCAGGACTCCCAACTCCTCACTAGAACACTTTGCAACTATCACCATTATAGTATGTACCCCCTAATGTCATGATTATGTGTTTCCTATCCCACTTCCCTGCTCACCTCTTCAGTAGAATAGCAGTTTCGTGAAGCAGGTATCATGTTTACAGGTTTTAAATTTCTTTGAATTCTTACTGTTGAGTGCAATTGCTGCATCAATTAACAGCGAATGCAATTGAATTAATTCTTCTTTCTTTTTCTTTCATGTTACACATGGGCATTTTAGAATATAGGGTAGGAGGAAGGGAAGAGTGATGTCAATATTCGGGCAAGTCAGTAAGCACAGGGAAGCAGCAGTGCACTGCAATCTTACAGTTTACAGAACGGCTTTTTTCAGCTATGTCAATTCAGTCAAAATGATTACTCTAAATACTTATAATTCTCAATATATTATAAGCAATAGACGGACTTGGCTGGGGTTGCTCGGAACAGGGAAGGGAGGCATACCTTGCCTTTTAGTAGGAAGTAACAGGTATTAACCTTTTTGAGCTACCTGGATCCATTTGATAACTTACTCTTAGTAAATTGCTTAAATAGAACCTTAGCAGCCTAGAAAGTTAGCACATTTGCCTAAAAGTAAGCAATTTACTCTCTTCTCAATTATTGGATTAGTCCTTAATAGCCTCTTTAAATCTTAATGACTTCCTCCGACTGTGGAATGATGTAGTCTTTTATGGTATTCTAACTAAGCATTTCAAATCAAATCACATACATTTATTGAGCTCTGTGCAAAGCATGGTGCTTAGCTGTGGGGCATACAAAGATGAATAAGACATAGTTGCTATCATCAAGGAAAGTCCTCTCTTATTTGGTACACAAGACAGATGTATGATAAATTAAATACTAATACATGATTTAAATAATGATTTGAGGGACTTGCTGAAAAGATTTTATGAAGCCGTAAATGATTAATTGGTAGATTAATTATTCAGGCTAGATATAATAGGCATTCCAAAGAGGTAGGAGAACCCTTCAGGTTATGTAAGGCTTTCTGAAGAAGGAGGAATTCGAATTAGGCCTTCAGGAACATATGGTAAGGGAGAAGAAACCTGTATTACCTGGATACATGAGTAGGAATGACTTGTTACCTGGTGGGGCAGGTGACACCCTCAGGAAGCAGTAGGTGGTGTGTTAAGCACCAGGATCAGACAGGCTAATTGCTGGGAGGGAGTTCAGTCTGAGACACAGCACCTAGAGGGAAATGAACAGCCAACAATATGTGCCACAGTCTGGCCAAGAAGTCAGTATACAGACATCCAGCATAAAGGAGAAAGGTGTCAAAATAATTGATTGTTCATAAGGAGTAGTTAATTATAGCAACAGTGACAGCAGTAACAGTGGTGGCAGCCACAATCAACAACGTTTGAGTGCTTGCTAAGTGCCAGACACTTATATATCATCTTATTTCATGTATTATTCTTCCAATCCTCACTAATTCATAGATTAGGTACTACTATAAATTCCCATTTTATAGATAAGGACATTGAGACATCAATCTGAAAATATATGATACCTACCATTCAAATCACATAAAGAAGTTCTGTCCACAAATGGTACAGATGGGCAAAGACTGTCTCATCAAGCTTCCTGTTCTACAAGAATCTGAGAATTAGAGTTGGAATCAAGACAGGGAGGCATCTTTATTTCAAAATACTAAAGATTTAGCATCACTTCTAGAAGTGACATTTATTTAATGTGAAGATAGTTATAAAACCAATACAGCAATGTGTTCTAGATGCTCCAGCTCTGGGCTATGTCTGCAAAACTGAAGTAACACATGGGATCTATATTAGGTAGATTTATTTTTTCAAATTTCAAGGAATATATACAACCTCAGGATAGCTTAAATTAGTGTTTCTTAAGGGATGATTTATTGGTCTATCAGGCTCAGATGTATAAAATGAAAATTCCTAGGTCACGCCCCACATCTACTAGATCAGTCTTTGGGGTAGTAGGTTTTTAATTCACATTGATAGTGATTATTACCCATACCAAATTTTTAATGAGAGGAAGACCAAGAAACACTACAGCTACATAACCAGGTCTCACAGAAAACTATAAGAACTTTAGTTATTCAGTGTGATTCTGTTGATAGTTTCTGTCTCTTTAGTGGCATTGCTGCCATCATAATATCCCCCCAGATAATGATTCTGCTTTTTATTCTCAGTCACCACCTCTTTAGCTCTCATGGCCACCATTCTCTATTCTACTTGCTGCCTCCTGATTTTTGCTCACTCATGGTTTCTCCTACATTACAGCCTCTGCTGCCTCATAGAAATGCCTCCTGTATTTTCTCTACATTTCTATCTGCTTTGCCTTTCCTCCCAACAGATGAGTTTGTTGTTGTCTGGATGGAAGTTGGTGCATAAGTTGGTTTTTAATCAAAGATTAGTAGATCTCTGCATAAGATAATGCTCATAGTTTTTATTGTTTTTATTTTTTATCCTCATGAATAATTTTAATATTTGCAGCATTAGGGAAAAAGTAAAACTGTGATTTATATATCCCGAATCATGTAGTTAAAATCACATATTCTACATTTCCCTTCTGTTTCCCCCACCTTCCTCTGACGCTATGTATGTCCTGCATTTAAACTCCCCAAGAACGATAACCTGATTTTTTTAGTTGGTCATTTTCCCAAGCAGAGTAGCCCTGCGGGCAGAGGTTTCATGCCAGTACAGGTTACTGTCCAGGCTTGAGTCAGGTACCCATCCCTGGCCCAATTAACTGTGGTGAGAGTAGTGAGGTCACATGGTCAGTTCTCCTTAAAAAAAAAAAAAAAAAGGAACTATGACTAATCAAGAACTTAAAATATCCCTCTCCAGTATGTGGCCACATTAGTATCTGGTGATTTGGGGCTTTTGGAATAGCCTATTGTGAAATACAGGCTCATACATTATTGCCTGCCTCAAGTATTTGGATTCACTCCGGGATGGCTGTGGACATGCACAGAACTCACATCCTCCTACCCTACTGGGTATTTGTCACTGTGGCCTTAGGTACAAAGGTAGGGCTGAACACATTCCAAGAGTCCCACACTACTAGTCTCTGTTCCAGAGAGGCTGGATGTACAGTAAAGATTCATGAACCTTTATTTCAAGTGCCAGCTAAAAACAAGACAATAAAGCCAGCTCAAGGATTCCATAGATATCAAAAAAAAAAAAAAAAAAAAAAAAAAGCACAGGCCTAGAGCTTCTTCAGACTAGAGAATCAATTACATGCTGGGTTCCTTGAGAAGCCATGCATTATTATTTATAGCAAGCATGTCAATTGATTATTATGGACTGCACTTTAAAGAACAAGAAGGCTAGATTTACAGGCACCTGTTTTCTCATAGTGTATGTGAAATGCTGGTATTCACTGTGTTCATGAGACAGGAAAAATTATTCAACATGTGTCATGATGGTCATATTACGGGAAAATCTAAATGAATGATTATTTTTCTGAATACTAGCTGTTAAGCGTATTATACAGATCACGAAACTCCTATTCAAGAAGCATTGCTCCTTGCAAAGAGGAGCTTCAAAGTTTATATTCTGTAAAGTCTTTTCTGCTGGCATTAATGTGAATATTTACTATATAGAGGAAGTTCCTAACCAGCCACTCTACAAATACTTATTAAGAATCTACTGTGTTCCAGACACTAACCTAGTCATGGGCAAGACAAAGTCCTTGCCCTCGTGGAGCTTACCTTCCAGTGGCAGAGCACAGAAACAAATAAGATGATTCCAGAGCCTGGGAAGGGCCTTGAAGAAAATAAATCAGGGTAATGAACTAAAGAGTAGGGAAATGGATGGGTGTCAGGTACTCTAACTAGTATGTCCTGGAAAGAATGCTCAAAGGAGATAAACTTGGAGCTGAGACCTGAATAAAGACCAAGAAGGCACTTGTTTAATATTGGTGAGAGTGTACATTAATACTATATTTTGGTATGGTCTATGGAAAATTGAAGATGCACATGTTCTGTGACTCAGGTATATTCCAAACGTCTACTGTGTTTTACAGTTTCATAGTCTCAAACTATAAACAACTCAAATGTCCATCAACAATAAAATGCATACATAAATTGTGTTATTTTGTACAATGGAACACTTTATAGCAATGAAAACGAACGAACTATGTCTACATACTCATAAGGGATGAATCTCAGAAACACAATGTAAAGTGCAAGAAGCCAGACACAACAGAATACATGGTGTATAACTCCATTTATATAAAGTTCAAAAAGGGGCAAAGCTAAACTAAGGTGTAGGGCATGCAAGCTTATGTGGTCAATTTAAAAGCAAGGAAGGTGGTCATTAGTATGTAAGCCAGGCTAGTACTTACCTCGGGATGGAGGTGAGCTTAGTTTGGAGGTGGACAGGTAGGAGATTTTTGAGGTGCTGACAGTGTCTACTGACCTGCAGAATAATCTCCCATCTTGCTAGTGTCTATTGGCCTGGGTTATACCTAGAGAGGTCTTCCCTTTGTGACACTTCATTGAACTCCACATGGTTATTTTGTGCATATAACAGTATTTGTCCATTTTGCGTTGTTATAAAGGAATACCTGAGTCAGGGTAATTTATAAAGAAAAGATGTTAATTTGACTCATGGTTCTGCAGGTTTTACAAGAAGCAAGGCACCAATATCTGCTTCTGGTGATGGCTTTGGGGAGTTTCCAATCAAGGCGGAAAGTGAAGGGGGAACAGGTATATCATGTGGTAAGAGAAGGAGCAAAAAAAGGAGGAGGTGCCAGTCTCATTTAAACAACCAGCTCTGAGTGAACTAACAGAGTGAGAGAACTCATTCGTTACCATGGGGAGGGCAGCAAGCCATTCATGAGGGATCTGCCCCCATGACCCAAATACCTCCCACCAGGCCCCACATCCCAACACTGGGGATCAAATTTTGACATGAAATTTAGAGAGGACAAATATCCAAATTATATCGATAATATTTGTTATATTTCGCAGAAGAAAAAAATTTATAAAATCACAACCCATGTGTATATAATTTGTGTATTACTTGTACAATAGAATAAAAATGAAATCAATGCTTATACTTCAAAATGTAAACAATGAAGAAAAACAGGTATGAAGAAGAAATTCTAAAAATTAATGACATTTTTATGTTGTGTTTGTAACATTTAAATTATTAAACACAAATATGATTTTTATCTGCAATAGAAAAAATCTTATATTTTATTAACTTATTTGCTACCTCTTTACTGTTTACCTGTAAAAGATGCTGATGAGTAGTTTTTCATATCTTAAACTATCTCAGAAGGTGTTTTAGCTTTTAGATTATCAGTACGAAAAGGAAAATAATATTTTATGTAATACCCTTTATACTGAGAATGCCTTAGGCACTTTCCAGAGTAAACACTGGTAGTGAATAACCTTGAGAAAAATTTGTGGTTGTTATGTATTTAAAACTCTATATGTATCAAATCAGGAAATGTTGGACAGAATGCAAGGCTTTTGTTATTATTATTAATATTAATATTTATTCCCAAACTACTAGGGATGCATATATAATAAAATACCATGCTGAAATAATAAAGGTCAACAATCATAAAAAAGATTTACCTGTCTACTTATCTACTTGGTAATGACGATCACATTTATGCTAACATTGCAATGCTTACTACTGAGGTTGGGAGTTGGCGATGTGTTGTGTCACGTGACTGACAGCTATTGATTTACTGAATGACTTAATGCTCAATCTACTATTAGGGAGGGAAAGGCCAAGGTGCATAGCAATCTCATTAAAAAACCTTGCATGTTTTTTTTTCTTTTTTCTGCTATAAAATCTGTAATTCCTTTTCTTTTTTGCATGCATGTATGCATGTGCACATATTTATTCTCAAAAAAATGCACTGTGTCTATTAGCTAGAGTTTATCACCTAAAGTGATAAATCTACTAACAGCCCTTAGTCACACTTGGTCTCTTTCTGGCACCTCAAACAAGGAATTTAAAGGTTGCTAAGACAAGAGTGAACTAAATTGCATTAGGAACCCTCCTCTAGGACAGAAGAGATTGAGATGCCCCCAAATTCAATATTATATAAATCTATTGAGGTAGCCTACTTACTTGGTCCTGAGTAAGGCCCCAAATTAGGGTAGACATAAACACTTCAGTGATAAAATTCTGAGACAAAATTACCACCAAATGTAGAAAGACTTAAGACCAGAGGGTTGGCTTAGCTAAAAGTTAGATGGCTAAAGGTCAACGGTTTTTCGGTGGTCTGTGAGGCACTAGAAATGAGAACCTTTCTGCCAATATCCAGGCTGCAGTCTTGAGTCCTGAGGACATGTCTGAGTGCTGATTCTAAGAACTAGGATACAAGGAACACAGGCTGGAGAAGAATCTTCCTCTTTCACTCCAAGAACTAGTGCAGTTCAGCCAGGAGTCTCTACCACAGGGTTGGTTCAGTCCAACTCTTTTGCTTTGGGTGGGCCAAGCAGGGTTTATCTCCTCAGAGCAGCAATACCAGAAACAAGTGGAGAATTTCTTCGTAGTCTTGGGAAGGGCCTTCCCCTAGGTTGCTGTTCTAGGGAAGCGCAGTCCCCTGCATAGCAGCATCAGCAGCGCCTGGAAACTTGTTAGAAATGCATGTTTTTAGGACCCACTCCAATCTCTGAGAGTCAGGAGAAGCAATTGGTGTTTTAACAAGTCCTCCAGGTCAGTCTAATGCAGGCTGAAGTTTGAGAACCACTAGCCCAGAATGACCAGCTTCCAACAGAGGTGGTAGAATCTCCAGCCTCAAGTCTCTAACAACAAGGTGAGAATCACCAGGATTGGACTTTTAGTCCCCACAGGTGGTAACTTTGAACTCAAGTACTACTGACAGCATCATCATCAGTTAGTGACAAGTCAGGGGACAATGAGCTGTCTATATAATGGTGGCAAAAGCAGCATGACGTTAACTTGCGGAGAAACCCAGCTTTTGTTACTGCTGTTTTTCTACCAGTCTCAAGGAAGCTTCTATACATTCTGGCCTCAACATGATTTGAGAGTAGGTCAGTTGGAACTTGGGACTCCAGAAAGCAGTCTGGGGGCTTTTTGAACATTCAGGGAAGGTGGACCCAGGAAGAGGAGAGGCTGGGCTCTTTCTAACCTGTGATGGGGTGTTCCTACGTTGCATGAGGCAGCACTAGGGCTGTCATTTACATCTAAACCTGCAAGGGGGTACCCTAGTTATGAAAGGAGGTATTTTCATTTGTTAATTTACATTTTAATCAGTTTTGTTTAGAATGTCGAAATGTTAAACATTTTTATTGATTAACTCAAGAATCAAAATTCTGACTCACAGTATTCTTGACTTCATGTTGGCATCCTAAGGTGGCCCTTCTGTCTAGCAGAAGCTAGCAAGGAGGGAGTTGGCGCTCACATCTGGAGGCAGCCAAACTGGAAGGCTACGGCAGAGCACCCAGCTGCAACAGGCTGCCTTTATCCTCTCAGGAAAATAGAACTGAAATCAACATCATCCTCCACAAAGAAACTCCGTACTCACTACAAGAAAGAGGACGAGACCTCTGTCATGCTTATCTATGGCTTATGTTATAATAGCTAATATTTTAAAAAAATGCGACAACGGCATGAAGACATTATTAAGATTGAGTGCAAAACAGTGCAAAGCTGAGACTGGAGAAGATTGAAACTAAAAGTATTTCTAGTAAGTCTCCTCTGCCTTTATTTTTACGTACTTTGTGAAATTTCTTTCTCTTCTAAGGAAAGACTGAAGAATTAATTCTCATACCTCAATGATAAAGACACATCCGATGTTAAAGAAAATGTTGTTATCACAAAAACCGGCACCATTTTTTTGTATTTTACATTCTCCTTCATTTCTCTCACTTCCCCCCTCTAAAGAATGCATTACATCATCTCTATGTTAAAGGGCTGCAGGAAACTATAGACTTCTCTGCAAAGTTTTTGAAACTGTGGAAATAGCCATACTCATAAATTGATGGTGCTTAAAATGATCATGAGCTGTGAAATCTTACTTTAATGGTTTTGAACATATAAATGAGAACAGAATTTGTTCTAAGCACGTTATGTCTGTACCAGTACTTCCTCACTGCAGGGCTGTTGGATTCTCTGACTATATACGATTGGCTGCATCTTATGGTGTAGAATAAGTTAATAGTATATTTCTTTATCCCATCGAAGTCTAGATAGTATCACAAGCAGTAATATTGATATTAAAACATTAGTATTTTATCAGAATCACTGACACACAACAGATAACTGTAAATAATCCTGAATGTTTGAAATGTGGTTGGGATCTCAAATCTAGCTAATTTAAGAATAATGTGGGAAGCTTGACATACATGCATGCATCTGTGTCATCCTGCCCCATCCCTGCAGATTTTCATTTAGTAAGTCTAGGAAAGAGCCTGAGAACCTGAATTTTAAAAAGATTACCAGATGTTTCTGTTATTAACCAGGCTTGACATCACTGAAGTGCTCTATATCTATCTATCAATCATCTTTCATCTATCCATATATATGTACACAGATATAGGGGTGATAGCTAAAACTCATTTATAACTTTATAGTTTACAAAATATATACTGAGGTAATTACATGAACCTCACAATATCTGTTGAGGTAAGCAGAGAAATTTAAGGACAAGGACCTGACACTCAAAAAGGCTCTTGAACTGAAGGTCTCTTGGTTTGTGGTTGGTAGGAACGGGATTCAAACCCAGGTCCTCTTGCTTTGGACCTTGGGCTCTTTTCCTGTTTGGTGAAGGGCTACAGTAAAGTCTCGCCAACAGTTTAATGCCACCGTCCTCCTTCAGGAGGATGTGAATAACGCAACCTCTTACGACTGGGAGGGGTGGAAGGAGATGGCGAAGAGAAGCCACCATTCTCCTTCCCTTTTCCAGAGTAGCCCAGTAGCCTGTGCATTCAGTGAGGTGATAACCAAGAATACACAAAGGTTATGTTTAGATTAGGGGTTCTTAACCCGGTGGGGGGCAAGAATCCCATCTGAAAAGGTACTTCAGAGGGTCAGTGAACCTTCTAACCTTATACACAAACTTTTGTATTTACATGTGATTGAGACATTAGATATTTTTTGGTACTCTAGTATGGTGTATTTCACCTTATTTTACTAATAGCATCATCTTGATTTTTTTTTTAAGAGCATAGCTTTTTCCTCATTGGACACACTCTGGTATGCTATAAACAAAGGTGCCCATAGTTCACTAGTCCAGGGCTAGGCATATGACCCACATTAAGCTAATTGAACAACCACAGATGGAATTTAAGTCATGAATCAAATGATACAAGGTGGAAATCACTTGGAGTTTATTTATTCTAGCAGAGGTGCTCTGAGCACTTCCTGTAATTGGAACCCTTTAGAATGATTTAAATCCTATTTTTTTTTTTTTTTGTCAATTTGTCGGCCTCCCCTTTGTATCTGTGAACTCCTCTATATTAGGGTGCTCCCAAAAAAAACAGAATATAGAGAGACATAGATACAGATATATAGAGAGAGATTTTCAGTTATTCACATGATTGTGAGTGGAATCTAGCAAGTCCAAAATCGGCAGGATAGGCTGGAAGGCAGGAGACCAGAGGAAGATTTGCTGCTGCAGTTCAAGCCTGAAAGCAGCCTGCTGGCAAATCTCCTTTCTCTCAGGTGAGGTTAGTCTTGTTCTTAAATCCTTCAACTGATTGAGTGAGGCCCACCCCCACTCTGAAGGGCAGTCCGCTTCATTCAAAGTCTACTGATTTAAATGTTAATTCCATCCAAAAAACACCTCCACAGCAACATCTAGAATAGTGCTAGACCAAATATCTGGGCACTGTGGCCTAAAAAAGTTGACACATAGAATTAACCATCATGTCTTCCATATGTTTCCCTCCATAAGTTATTTTTGTCTGTGTAAGCCAAAGATGGTCCTGTGGCTTGCAACCAAAGAAGTCTAGAGAATGTGTACTTTTTTCTGGAGAGAAAGTTCAAACTTTTATTTGATCTTCAGTTCAGTCAGTGACCCCCAAAAATATTAAGCATTGCTGGCCTGGTGCAACTGGGAAGGAGTATGGAAGGGAGTGGCAGTGGGCAGAGAGCCGGGGCGTAGTGGGCAGAGAGCTGGGGCGTAGTGGGCAGAGAGCCGGGGCGTAGTGGGCAGAGAGCTAGAGTGTAGGGGGCAGAGAGCTGGGATGTAGTGGGCAAAGAGCTGGGGCGTAGTGGGCAGAGAGCTGCAGTGTGCTGTCCGTAGAATCTGAGTGGTGGGAGCAATTCCTCGCAGCAACCCTTCCCGAGTCTGCACTGCTTCTCCATCTTAGGGGTGATGTTGACAGCCCAGGTTGCATGAAAGTGGACCAGCCCTTTGCAGAGTCATTTTGTTCTCCTGTATCTCTTGTTGGCTTATGAATATTGTCCTTCCTCATGTTAGAAATGTTTATTTAAATTTGTCTTTCTCAAAATCTGGTTAGAGGTCCACCCACATAAGAATCACCTAGGATGCACATGAAAAATCCATATTCTTATGCCTTTCCTTTTGTTACCACAGATGAACGAGCCTCATTTCTATGTAAGGCAATTCTTCCACCTGTGTACTGGGTCCTATCACCTCTAATTCACCCAAGGACTTTGCATCACAGTTATCCCCTCTCCACCCTTACCCCATCTCCTGCGTTATCAGATTCTGCCTATCGGATCATTCTCTTAAGCATACAAACATGCTGTCTTATCTCCAGTCTGAAAACAATTCTCTACACGCTTTATTCCCATGCAGCTACTGCCCACTATTTCTGCTCTCCTTTTAGCAAAACCCCTTGAAAAACTCTCTCTACTTGTCTCTTACTTGGCATTCTTCCCTCAATCCACCTGATTCACACTTTTGTTCCCACTACTCCAAGGAACTGATCTTTTTAGGGTTCCTAAAGTTATCAACAACCAATGATCAATTCTCAATCTCCCAGCAGCCTTTTGCCCAGTTGATCACTTTCTTACTCTTGGAAAACTTTCTTCATTTGTCTTCAGAGACAACACACAGACTTGGTTTTTCTTCTCTTGCAGTGGCGTATTTTTCCTTCATTTCCTCCTTTTCCTTATCTGTAAATTTTGGAGAAGCAAAGGGCTAGTTTCTCTGCTTTCTTAACTTGTTCTCACTTTCTAGGTGGACTTTTTCACTACTCGGTCCCCCTCATCTTTCCCTGAATGTCGATCCTTAATATTCAATTGGAGCGAGAAAGCCAAGGTCAACTGACACGAACTTAGTTCCCTCTCTTCACGTTAAGATTTCTCTCTCTCTCTGCTTTCTTTGCTGTTTCTATCCTATTTCTGATATGCAATTTTCTTGCTTTTATTTGCCAAGAAATCTTTTCATTCTTGATTTTATTAATTCCTCACCCTCCCTTTACCCAAACTTGAATATTGTTCCCTCCCTGCTTAGCCTTTCTTTGTAGTATTCCACCCCACTAGAAAGACTGTCAGCCGTAAGACAGCCGGTTCTTTGTCTCCCTCCCTGCTTTGGCGCCAGCTCCTAGAACAGGGGTTGGTGTATGGTGTTCAATAGATAATTGTTTAATGAACAAGTGAATCTTAGGATCTCTGCATGGTTATGTTCAGTATGTTTCCTATCATTTCCTTCTCAAGAAGCAGCATAGGAAAATGGGAAAAATTTAATCACTTTTCTCTCTCAGGGGATTTTCACCTTTCTATTTTACACATATGGTGTTTTACCTTTTTTTTTTTTGACACGTTACATTTATAAAAAACAATAAAGACAATTCCACTTAGATAAAACAGCATCATCTAGTACCCTCTGCCTAAGTAGAATGCATTATTTTTCTTTTATAGCACTTCATTGCCAGAAATGATGTTTCTTTGTTCATTGTCTGCCTCCTTGTCGGGAGTGTCAGCTCCCTGAGGGCAGGGACTTGGTCTAACTCACAGTTGCATCCCCACTGCCTATAGCAGTGACTGGCACACAGAAGATACTCATATAAATTTCAGTTTTCACCCCAAATCTGCTGCTGAATCAGAATCTCTGTGATGATACCCAGGCACCTGCATTTTTAATAATCTCTATACATGATTCGTAGGAGCTTTAAATTTGAGAACCATTTGTCATTACCAGGTTAATACATATGGGGCTAGAAAGTATTGCTGAACTTAAAGACAGATCTCTGGTTCTATTGTTTTAACCCAAGTTGCCCTGCTGAAGAACAGACTGAGAAATTGGGCAATCTATAAAAGGGTGAGAGTAGAAGTGCTTTCTTCTTATTTCCCAATAGCACTGTTAAACTCAGGTAGGAGGAACAGCCTCTCATTTTTCTCTCAGCACTTACAACTAGTGTGTTCATGTTTTCCCTCTTCTATTCAGAATTTTAAAAACATAACTGTTGGGCACTGTAGGCATTGTAAATTACATTAGTCTAACCTACTTGTAAGCTGTGTGAATTTCATCTAAGGTAGACGTGTAAAATGTATCACATCTGGACAGAAATAAATTTTGTTAAGAGAAAATTCTGTCAAGGGAGCTTCTTACCTAGTTTGTCCACTTTAGAATCCAGGTATCTATACACATAATAGCTAGAGGTGTTCTTTATCACCTTTTGAATGTGTAGAGGATTTTTTTGAGAATTATTCAACCCATAGTCTGTAATAATGACAACTATTTACAACTTGGTATACATATATGTATGTGCCTCAAAGTAAAATGATTCTGCTATTAGTCTTCAGATGCTTCTAACGTTGGAAATTGAACTAATCTTTATCCCACAGTACTAAGAAGACAGCCTTGGATTCTCATCTAACTGCCCCTGGAGTGTTTGCTTCCTGAGAGGGATGTTTATGGCCTGGTCTCAGCTTTGGCTTATGTATTTATGTTTCAGTACAGTCTCCTAAGATCTGCATCTTTACCAGAGGGTACATGTGGGAAGTTTTACTCCCTTCCAGTATATTCTTTTTTGTTTGTTTGTTTGTTTTGGAGACAGAGTCTTGCTCTGTTGCCCGGGCTAGAGTGCCATGGCGTCAGCCTCGCTCACAGCAACCTCAAACTCCTGGGCTCAAGTGATCCTTCTGCCTTAGCCTCCTGAGTAGCTGGGACTACAGGCATGCACCACCTTGCCTGGCTAATTTTTTCTATATATTTTTAGTTGTTCAGCTAATTTCTTTCTATTTTTAGTAGAGATGGGGTCTCGCTCTTGTTCAGGCTGGTCTTGATCTCCTGACCTCAAGCGATCCTCTCTCCTCAGCCTCCCAGAGTGCTAGGATTACAGGTGTGAGCCACCGCGCCCGGCCTCTTCCAACATATTCTAGAAATTGTTGGTTATGGTTATATTTTGCCACTTCTTGCTTGGTGCGCCAAAGTGAAAATGGATATCTCTTGTATTGGTCAAAAACATGAAAGCCATTGTGATGGTTTTGAAACATGTCTACAAATTCTTTGACACTTCTCCCATCAAGAGGTGGACTCTAATTCTCTTCACTTTTTGAATGGCCTGGTCATAGTGACTAACTTCTAAAGACTAGAGTGTGGCAGAAGTATGCTATGTGAATAACCAGGTTAGGTTACAAAAGACCTGATTTTTATCTTTTTTTTTTTTTTTTTTTGTTGAGACAGAGTCTCACTTTGTTGCCCAGGCTAGAGTGAGTGCCGTGGCGTCAGCTTAGCTCACAGCAACCTCAGACTCCTCGGCTTAAGCGATCCTACTGCCTCAGCCTCCCGAGTAGCTGGGACTACTGGCATGCGCCACTATGCCCGGCTAATTTTTTCTATATAGATTTTTAGTTGTCCATATAATGTCTTTCTATTTTTAGTAGAGACGGGGTCTTGCTCAGGCTGGTCTCGAACTCCTGACCTTGAGCAATCCACCCGCCTCGGCCTCCCAGAGTGCTAGGATTACAGGCGTGAGCCACCGCGCCCGGCCCTGATTTTTATCTTGAGACACTTACCTTGGAACATGCATTGTTCTCTGAGGAAGCCCAGGGCACATAAAGAGCCCGAGTTGGCAGCCCCCACTGAGGTCCCCACTAACAACTAACAACAACCGCTAGGCACGTGAGTGAGGGACCTGTGAAATGCCTCCACCTTCACCCCCATTCAGCTGCAACTCCATGAGAGACTGGAACCACATAGCTGAACCTAGTCAACCTCTGAACCGTGGGGAGATTAATGATGATTGTTGCAGTTGGAAGCCACTACATGTGGGGTAGTTCATGTTGTAGCCATAGATAAGCACAGCAACCATGCTGCTCCTTTGGTCAAACTGAAATCTGTGCTGGGCATCTGATCCTTTTACTTTGTTAAATTTAGGCCTTTTTTCTCTCCCTTAAGTTTATGATGCAAAATGCTGACTCATTATGAGCACCATTTTTAGAGAAGTGGACCTAAAAGAGATTTAGGGACCAAAGGAAACAGCAGAGTGCCACCATTGTTCTTCCATACAAAGAGAAGCCACTTGGTGACTGCAGAGAATTGAGATGAACAGAGAACTCAGGGGAAAACAGTGATGGAGGGAGAGTTGATTACTGGGCTGAGGTCATTGCTCTAGCTGGCAGGTGGTCTCTCCCCTCCTTCTCACCCCCCTTCAATCCAGTGTCTGAATAATCTGTCTAAAGCAGCAATCCCATTGGCTCACTAATTTAAAGGTCTTAAATGCTCCCTGCTGTGTTATCTTCAGTATAAAACCCACATTACTTTGCATACCACAAGAGGACCTTTGTAAGCCCACATGGCCTTACCATCCCGTCTCTGCAGCCTCAGGGTTCCTCCCACCTCCTCTTATACTCCGTGCATCCATTGCTTCCATCACGGCTGTACCTTGTCCTCAAGTCATTGTGCACTTGCTCTTCCTTCTTCCTGGAATGCCTCCCCCCTCCTTCTTCCCATGGCAATTCCTACTCATCCCTTGAGGCCAAACTTCAGTGTTGGATTTTTCAAGGTTGGCTGAGTTACATACAAATTCTGTGTATACTGTGGGCCCCTGTGGTTACTACTATCCTAGGACTTTCTGCCTGGACCTGGCCTTGTCCATCTCCTCACCAGGCTGTGAGCTCCTTGAAGCCAGGGGTTGTGTCTGTGTGATCCCCAGAACCTATCAGCTTGTAAGTGGCTCCTGGTAAACACTCACATATGCTCCGTAATGAGTGAGTCATAGCAGACAGTAAGTGGGGGAAACTAGGGAATGGTAAGTTATTATTGTTTCTAGTAAATAGGGGGAAAGTATTATTGCGATGCTTAACGCTAGCAATCTTACTACTTAAAAGTTTAGAATAAAGTGGAACAGATGGGATCTAAGCTGTGAAATTGCTTTGGAGCAGACTCTAGATGGGAATAGGATGGAGAAATCAAATGATTACAAAATAAGCTTTATCACAATAAACTGACAGAATATATTTTTTGTACCTGAAAGTTTTTTTATTATATTGCACAGAGTATATATTTTGAAAGTGAATTTAACTAATTGATTCTATATCTTATATAATTTTGTGTGTGTGTATGTATGTGAAAAACACAAAACTACTTTTGTGAAATTTTGCATCCAGTGGTATGTTAGAGATGCTCATATAGTTTTGTAAGAGCCAATAGTTAAATTTTTAGGAATTTTGTAAGCCAGTTATTAAACACGATTAGCTTGAAATTGTCCATATTAGGAGGATTTACATCACAGCATCCAACAAATACTATAGGACATACTTCCCCCCTGCCCCAATACCCAGTAACACATCACTGGATATAGTCTTGTTTTACTTAATAGAATTTTTTGCCTAAAGACTGTATAAACTATTATGTCCTTCATAAACTGATGAGAAATGAAAGATGATCTAATAGAACTTACCATATATTTGGGCAGATGATTGGAAGAACTAGACAGTCTCCTTAGAATATGTCTAAAACTTGAAGCTTTCAAATATAATGGAAATATCATCCTGGTTTTGTGGCACAACTTATTCTTTTTTTAAAAATTAAAAGAAAAATCTTTAGAAACAAGGTCTCACTCTGTACTCAGGCTGGAGTACAGTGGTATGATCATAGCTCACTGCAGCCTCGAACTCCTGGGCTCAAGCAATTTTCCTATCTTAGCCTCCCAAGTAGCTGGGATGACAGATGCATGCCACCACACCCAGCTAATTAAAAAAAAATTTTTTAGGGATTGGGGTCTTGCTATGTTGCTCAGGCTAGTCTTGAACTCCTGGCCTCAAGCAATCCTCCTTCCTTGACCTCCCAAAGCACTGGGTTTCCAGGTGTGAGCCACTGCACCTGGCCACAAACTTATTCTTTATCTATTGTCATTCTTTTTTTCTTGCCTCTTTCTATTGAAGTGACTGAAAAGGAGAAAGAGCTATGATTTTCTAAAGTAAAACTTCTGTCACTACTACAACCAAAGCAATGTTTTCTTCCCTTTTAATTCAAATATGCAGGACAATGCTACATGATTCAGATGTAAGCTTATTATTGAAAAACTTATTTACTGGCTCATTTATTTGTTCATTCTATAAATATTCATTGACTATGCTCTGTAGAAGGGGATATAGTGGTAAATATGCCCTCATGGAGCTCACAGTCAAGTTAGGGAGACAGCAAATACTCACCTACATTGTATTACATGTTATGAAGAAGTTCAGAGGGAAGAGGAGACACTTCACAAGAAACTAATGAAGCTTAGGCTTCAGAATACACTCCCCATTCCCCAATTATGTGTAAAGGCCCTCAGGTAAAGTGGATTTTGTCATGTTTGAAAAACTAAAAGGTAGCCAAACTACCTAGACCAGCAAATGAAAAAGCACTGGTACAACATGAGGCCAGAGAGTTAGGTAGGGACAAGCTCATGGAGGCCTTTCATATGCTGGGAATATTTGAGACTTTCTCCTAAATATAATGAGAGGGTAATAAAGGGTTTTAAGCTACAAAGTGACATGTTCTAGAAAGATTGCTCTGGGCTCTTGTGTGGAGAATGGATTGGAGGGGGACTAGCAAGTGCAAATAAAATGTACTGAAATATGATCCTGTTGTGAATTGAGACAGGAAGAGGTTATTTAGGCAGATACAAGTGGGATTATTATTACAAGGCTGCTAACATTGGATATCCTTTTTAATGACCTGGAAGGAGTAATAAAAATAATTTGATTACCCTCACAGGCAGAAATAGGGAATTATCCATAAAAGTGGAAAAAGACATAATTTTCAAAGCTCTGGAAAAGTTATAAGTAGTCAAGAAATAAAACCATATTAATCCTAAATATCTGCATACACATATATAAAGCAACTAATAATTTCTCAGGTCTCATGGAAGAATGCATCGTGAACAACAGCACACCTTGTCCAGGGTTGTTTTGATTCTGAAAGCTCTGTATTGTTTGGTTCTGCAAAGCAGCTGCTTCCAGTTAGCCCCTAATGCTCATAAGTTCTACTTCTGCCAGAATGACTACTGACAATTCATTTAAAGAGCTTGCAGGAGGATGTCCATTTATGTTAAATATGGGGAACAGCCTTACTCCTGCTATGAAAGAATTAAAGAAGCTTCTAATACCATAATCAGCAGGTAGCTCTATAAACAAATGCCTTTGATAGTCTACACAGAACAGAAAGTAAAAATAATTATTGAATAACCTAATTGGCCTTAAAATCTTTATATAATATCTGTTGCTTCTTATCACAGATGAAGCATGGAAGAGTGATAAAATGCAACAATTCAATGTTGAAATTACAGAAGTGTGAATATTCGGTTTCCATTAAGTCCCTTGGAGATAAAGCTATCCAAATGAAAAATTCAGCTTGAATTGTTATGCAACAAGCATTAATTTAAGTTACATCCTTGGAGAATATTCTGTTCAGTTCCCTCAAATAAAAGATCATTTACGTTCTGTAACATAAGTTAAAGTCGTACTGACTATAAACTTGCTGTTTCTTGTTTTAATTTCACTATCAAGTCAAACAGAGCAGATGGTCATCTTAATGTAGCCCATTTCATTCAGAGTCACCAACAATAAGCAACATGGCTACTTCTGCATATGGGGAAATTAATGCCCTGATTACTAGTCATTAGGTGTGCAACTACAGATTATTAATTTTTATTTTCATGATTATTACATTTGTTACCATAGTGTTTTAGACAATTGGGGCTGCTATAACAAAATGCCATAGACTGGGTGGCTTAAGCAACAGACATTATTTCTCACAGGTCTGGCTGCAGACTGCCACCTTCTTGCTGTTTGCTCACATGGACTTTCCTTGGTGTGTACACATGGAGAGAGAAGAGAGAGAGAGAAAATGAGATCTTTTTGTCTAGCTCTTCTTAGAAGTGCATTAACCCTGTCATGCAGGTCCTACTCTCATGACCTGATCTAAACCTAATTACCTTCCAAAGGCTCACCTCCAAATACCATCACATTGGGGATAAAGCTTCAACATATTAATTTTTTGGGAGACACAAACATTCAGCCCTTAATGCTGGGAGAGTAGGATAATTGCCTTAATGAACAGTGTTCATCTTATCCTTACCCAAATTAAAAATGTTATTAGTGCTGCTACATTTTCTTTTCCAAGTAGAGAGATATAAAACATTGGGAATTTTTTTAAAAAGGTTGTATTTGAAGATAAGTAATATAAACAATTTGTGATGCTGACAGCTTATATGCCATCTGATGTGATTAGATGCTTGATTAGAGATGTGTCTAATCTTGTGCAGTCACCTGATTTGCAAAATGATCGAGCTGGCTGAAAGATTTCAAATGATGTAGTGAATTAGCCTCTTTAAAAAATAGTTTTATTCAGACTTTTTGATGGGAGGCCATTAAATTACTAATTAGTACTCCATCAAGAGTTGGCTGGCCAGGAGCCTGGTGCCTAATAGCATAACCCACAAGTAAGGAAGGTAGTAGTGTCGTGGCTTTGGTACCTTGGCGGTTACTTTTCAGGTAGTATTCAGTCTGAATTCTTTATAATCCTTGGGTAAGGTGCAGGGAAGAATAAGGGAGGGGGAAATGGAGACAGAGGGAGAGAAACAGGGGCAAGAGGTGGAGGAAAGTATTCCTAGGTGCAGGCAGCAGCAGCAGCATGCAACTTTGGTAAGTGAATATTGAGGGTGGGGAATGAAGCCACTTTAAATCCCAAATTGTCTAGATCTGAGTAGCAGCAGATAAAAAGATATATAGGTATGGCTATGAAAATAATGTGTGAGATAATAAACTGAAATGTATACAGGAGTCAAGCATTGAACATTAATGTAAACAGGGATCAAGAGGCTTGCATAAGAGTGTGAAGCAGGCTGCAAGTAAATCTTTATTGCCACCAGGCATAACACCCATCGAGTTATGATACCTTTGAAGATACAATTTGAACTAAAAGAAAAAACAACCCTATAAAACACACTGAGATTGATTTGTGAATCCTAAGATACTGTGCTTAGAGTTTGAACTTTGAGCAATTGCATGCAGTGAGAGAATTTTCTACAATGACTATAAAAAGCCCTGAAACCAGAAATTATTCCTTCTGATGGAGACAAGTAAGATAAAAGAAGAGTATTGCAGAATCATATTTTAAAACCATGCATGGCTAAGGGTTTTGTTTCAATAGGTTCCCAAGTGTGGAGGGATTAAAGTTAATACCAAAGGTTCAATTTATGTTATTTATTCTGTGCATGTGTGTGTGTGTGTGTGTGTGTGAGAGAGAGAGAGAGAGAGAGATTTGCTTAAGTTAGCAACTTTAGTAAACTTTTCACAATTTATTTCTTAGCACAGAATTAGTAATTGTCAACCCAGCTCTTTTTTTGTGTAGTGTAATATTTCCAAATTCATCTTATTCTCCATTGTCTCTGATTTGAATTCTTGTAATTTTGCTCTCACCAGTTTTTGAGTGTTTTTTTTTTTCTTTTCCTCCAGTTTCCACTACACCTAATTCATCATTTCCAATCAATCCCTTAGGGAGAGTCTGGAACGAGCCCAGTTGGGATTTCCATCAAGGTCAGTGGTGGACATTGAGGATGAGAAGGCAAGACCAGCATAGACTGTCCTGCCAAAGAAGGTGGCCTAGAAGTGCCAGGTGACCTAGAAGTAAACAGGCACATTGAAATCAGAGTCCATTGGAGAATATGGAGAGTTAAATGTTCAAGGGTTCAAATACCAAATGCCAGAGGGCCAAAGATAAGTTCACAGTTGAGGGATAAACCAAGAATTTGGAGTTGGGTAGAGCGAGGTCAAGGTGAGATTAGGTGAGGAACATGCAAGGATGGTCCACAGCCCGTTTGTTGGTCAGCGAGTGTATATAGGGTGGTTGGCATGTTGGGTAGGGACTAGGATAGGGTAGATGTTGTTCTCTTTGCTATGGTTAAAGGAGATGTTCTAAAAAATGAATCACATCATGTTACTCCCTTTCTAACTGTCATGCTTAGAATTCTGCTTAGAACCCCACTACATAACACTCTCTGACACAGAGTCAGAATATTCTGAAGTGTTGCAATCAACTAGGTATGTGCAGTCACATTTAAGCATGTCTCATGTAATTTGTTGCTCATAATAAAATACTATAGTTAATGAAGCTTTTTTTCAATATAAATTAGAGCAGATTGATTCTCCAACTCGTATTTTGTCAGTCTGCATTTGAGGTGCATTCTTGATTGGAAATGAAAGGTACAGGGTTACAAATAAGTCTTGGGGAATTGCATATAACCTGAAGCCTATCTGAGGCCTATGCAGAAATCCTTTGAGAACTACTACCATTCCTAATGCGCTGATAGTTATTATCAAAAGGTGATTATGGATTATTACAATGTTGGGCTTTATCAAAGTGCAGTGTGCCCACAGGAGTGTCTTGTGAATAAGAATGCTATCTGTCATTTCTCTTTTGGAGGAAAATCATGTTGAGATCTGCTGGCAAAACCCAAGCTTGGTAGTTTGGGCTATCCTGTGTAGCTTCATCTCTCTCTCTCCTTTACAGGTGTACCAGTCCCATCGCACCATTTACAGATTCACCTGTCCATTCTTTTCACTTGCTATTCCTTTTACCTGGAATGGCTTATATTGGGCTACTGTTTTATATAATTCCAGAGATCACCATTCCCATTGTATTCTTGAATTGTCTTCCCAAGAGGTAGGAGAAGGGTGGCATTCACAGAGGTGAATGTGTTTCTGTAGTTGGACAAGGGGATATTTTTCCTTATGGTCCCTTTCCTTCATGGATAAATTTATTGAACTTTTTTTTTCCTTTAAAAAATTTGTTATTGAAGTCCTCTTTCAAAATTATCATATTAGTTATATGTGATGACTGAACTATTGAAATAAATCAAAGATTTCTAAATTAAAAAAATAATAGTAATTTACCCTCACTGTGTCTCCATTCCCATCCTTATCATCTGAGATTATCAAGGAACACAGTCTAATGAAAACAAGATTTTTTGACAACTTTCTTTAAATTCATACAAATATCTAAATATGAATATCTATATCTACAGCTGTATCTATATACTTGGCCACTGTTTATTTTTCCAAAAATGCCAATATCCTATAATACAATTTCATATAATATTCTATACTTTCCTGTAGCTCCCTATGTATAGATGTAACTCATTCTTTTTAAGGGCTGCATTTAGAGTCCATTGGGGAGCAGTGAGAGTTTAATGTTAAGGTGACAAAGTAGCAAAGGACAAAGAGCCAAAGATAGGTCCAAAGTGAGGAGATGAGCCAGGAATTTAGAGCAATGGAGCTAGGTCAGAGTGAGATTGGGTGAGGGGAACGTACAAAGACGAATGGTCCATGGCTGGTGTCTGTTCATCATTGGGAGTTTGCATGGTGGTTGAAGCATCAGGCTGGTCTAGGGAACCAGACTTTCCTGGAGCCTAATAGTTATTGATCTAGCTAATTCTTTTAAAGGGCTACATTCTTAGTTTGAATGTATCATGATTAAATTCAACTCCTCTCCTATGCAGGTTGTTGTAAGTTTTTGCCAACTTCCTCAGTGCTACAACCAACATTCTTGTATAACTACATTTAGGCTCTACAGCTTTTGTCTCTATAAAATCTCAGAAGCAGGACTGAGAGGTTAAGGTCCACATATACATCAAATTTATTTCTACTGCCAGGCTACTCTCCAGGTAGATGCAGCAATTCTCATCCCTGGAGATTTTCTCAGTAACAGAATATGCTTTTGACTTACACAGGCCACAATCTCATCTCTTTACACTCCACTTACTCTTAGAGTCTGTGGTTCAAGAGCCTAAAGTTGAAGTTTTTACTAGGAGAAAACTTAAAGACCTTTTTTTCCTGCTGACAAATACACCCATTAAGCCAACAGAAGATTACAGTGATTGTCTTGGAACTTGAAAAAGGTTAATTTCATTAACTTCAGCAAAACAGGATAGACTGGCAGATACTAGAATCTGGAAAGCCCACCCAGGTGGGAGTGAGGAAGAGAACAAACCCATCAAATTCTAGGAAAATGACATGAATAGCCATTTTTCAAAAGAAGATATACAAATGGCCAAAAAACATGAAAAAATGCTCAACATCAGTAATCATCAGAGAAATGCAAATTAAAACCACAATGAGATACCATCTTACTCCAATCAGAATGGCTATTACCAAAAAATCAAACAATAGATGCTGTCCCGGATGTGTTTAAAAGGGAATGCTTATACACTGCTGGAAATGCAAATTGTTACAACCTCTATGGAAATCAGTGTGGAGATTTCTCAAAGAACTAAAGTAGATCAACCATTTGATCCTGCAATACTGCTACTGGATATCTACCCAAAGGAAAAGAAATCATTCTATTAAAAAGATACCTGCACTTGTATGTTTATCTCAGCATAATTCACAATTGCAAAGATGTGGAATCAACCTAAGTATCCATCAACCAATAAGTGGATAAAGAACATGTGGTATAAGTACACCATGGAATATGACTCAGCTATAAAAATGAATGAAATAACGTCTTTTGCAGCAACTTGACGCCATTATCCTGAGTGAAGTAACTCAGAAACGGAAAAACAAATGCCACATATTCTCACTTATAAGTGGAAGCTGAACTATGGCTATGCAAGGGTGCACAGAATGGTACAATGGACATTAGAGATTCAAAAGAGGGGAGGTGGGCAGGGGAGTAAGGAATGAAAAATTACCCACTGAGTACAATGTACACTATTCATGTGATGGGTACACTCAAAGCCCAGACTTCACCACTATGCAATGTATCTATGTAACAAAACTCAACTTGTACCCCCTAAATTTACTGAAATTAAAAATAAAAAACAAAATTGAAAAAAATGCAAACTGCAAACTGCAAACAACAAAAAAAAAAAGCAAAAGAAAAACTAGTCCAGGTGCTAGATCATGGAATGAGGAGGCTCATTCAATAGAACAGTTACAGACAGAGCAAGTGGTACCAGGGAGGCACAAGGCTGAGCCTAATAAGGGGGAATTCAGGAGCAGAGGATATTTAGTGACTCAGGAAAATAGTAGGCAGGAGGTTGGCATCTGGGACATTTGTTGGAAAATAGCAAGGATCCAGTCACAGGACTGGGCAGCGGAGAGGAACCATGAATCCCTTGGGGAAGTTTAGGTTCTCTAAGTCAGACAGACCTGATTTTCCAGTCTGGCCCTGCTGCCTAATAATCTTTAACTGGGAGAAAGCCATTTAATCATCATGGGTCTTGGTTTCTTTATCTGTATGGCATGTCAAGGACTTGGCTTAATGTATAGCACATACAATATGCACAATGTTGGTTGTTGCATAGGTGCAGCCTAGCATTTCTAAGACTGATGAATTTTTCCTATGACAAAGGGCACATTAGCAGTGTAGTATGAAATGGGTTGACAGTTGTAAATCCAGTCCCCAGTATGCCATGTGTACCATGTCTTCCCGAGAAGCACTTCAGTTGTCCCACTAGAACTAGAACCATTAACGTATCTAAATCTTAGTTCCCTTTCCTGGAACCTCTTGCCAGTGTCCTCTGCTGGGTGGCTGATTAGAAAACTATAGGAAGCCTCATGGCTTCCATTTGCCTGACAAGTAATACCAGTGCCTGGAGTGCCCCGATGCTGGGTTCACTTGCAGGATTATCCCTTCTTGGATATCTCTTCAAGTACCTCCCTCTCTCTGGTACTTGTCCTGGTCTATCTCTTGCCTGTTGACCTATTTTTATAAGTCTCAAAATGCTCTCCAATCAAGCATTACCTAAGTTAAGATGCAGGGCAGTAAGTAGGCAAGGCCACAGCCAGATTCTGATGGTAAATTTCAGACTGTTGAACTAATAATTCTGGAAACCCTTTTGCCTAGTTGACTTGTTTGGCCCTCAGGAAGGAAGTGGTTGAGCCTATTCCTTAAGGGGCCATAGGTATAGGGAACTATTTAGAGCTGGGCAAAGCCCTTTTTTGGTTTTTTTTTTTTAACTGGGCATTTGTTGTCTGAAAGTATGTTATATACCAAGTTCTTAAACTGAGTTGTTCCTAATGTTTTGAGAAAAGAAGGCACTTCTCAGGAAAGTGCTTTACAAATTTCCATGATTTGTTACATTAACAGCAAACAAAAAAAACACCCATGACATAATAATAAAAGTAAGAACCATGCAGGGTACAGACCAGCTATTTTTATTTTTGTCTGCTCAGAATCCATTTTTCCTTCTCTAAGAAACTGCATTTCAATTTTCCTTTGAGCCCCCACCCTCACCCCTAACTCTAAGTCCATGTGACCCAAGTCTTGTCAATCAGCATTTTTCAATTATTAGTCATGGCACTTAGTTCAACAGTGAACTGATCCAATGAAGTTCAACCCCATGACTTTTGCTAGAACCATTAGGGAAGAGACTTTCTCTCCTTCTGCTATGGTCATTAAGCTAGTAAAGCATAAGCCTGGAAGTGTGGTGGTTATCTTGCTAATACAAGGGGAGAGCTTATTTAGAGCCAAGTTGTGCCTAACGCCACACTGCCACTGGACTACTTAGTCATGTGGACCATTTAAATTGTTTTTGCTTAAGCCAATTTTAGTTGCATTTCTGTCACTTGCAATCAAAATATTCCTGAATAGCTTAGCTGGGTTCTTGAAGGTTTTCAATCCAAAACTAAACTTAATGCTATTGGACTGAAGACCTCTCTCAACTGCTAAAAATCCAAATAGCCAATCTGTGAACTGAATGTGGTTTCTTTCCATCACTGAGATAAAAAGAATTCTGAGCTAAAAACATCACCATACTCCTTCTAACATTAAAAATGATACACTATGTAGCAAAAAGAACCTACTAGATTGCATTTTTCAGTGGCATCACTATTGCCTCTGAGCACTGCAGGTAAATGCCATAAATTCATCTGAGGTCAGCTGTTCAGTCAGATTATTTCTAGAATTCCTTACAATTCTTTAGTTCTAGACAAACTATATAGAAAACCAGGTATGATTTGGTTTTTGCAATGGTGTCATTTCATGGGGAAGATTGAAAGAGAGCCATGGACAATAAGATTAGCAGGATAGTGTACAACATACATAAGTTTTGGAGCCAGACAGACATGTATTTGAATTCTGGGTACATGACCTTGGGAAATTTACTTAACCACTCACAGTTTCAGTTTTGTCATTCCATGGAACATGGAGATAGCAACACCTACTCCACTGTTAACGATAAAGTGAAATATTGAAAACACCCTTTATATAATAATAAAAGACCACAAGGTGGGAATTGTGGTAGGGCCTGAACTCTGCAAAGGTATAGGCATAGTTAAAAATATGTACAGTCAGTCATTGTCCCCTAGTTCGAGTTCCTGTAATTGCTACTCAGGGGTCACATAGCCGATGGCCATAAAGATTCTTAACTTTCTTACTTACTTTCGTAGATAACATCACCCTTGTGACACCTAAGGCTAGTTTTGAGATATCTTCCTGGTCCTGCATTCCAGTGGATCAGCTGACCCACCCAGACCTGTGGCCCATACCCAGGAGCCGACTCAGCACAAAAAGACAATTTCTACACCCCTATGCTTCCACCCCAACCCCAGCCAATCAGCACACCCAATTGTCTAGCCCTTTGCCTGCCAAACTATCTTTAAAAACCTTTTCTCCCAAATTCTTGGGGAGACAGATTTGAGAACTTCCTCCCATCTCCTCTCACAATGTTTTTGACATTAAACTCTCTGCAGTAACCCCTGCTGTCTCAGTATAATGGCTTCTTCTTGAGCAGTGGGCAATGAGCCTGGTTAGACTGTAACAACATGCTAAATCTAATGTGCTTGATGCATCAAATTCTAGTTTTTGTTTTTAAGTTCTATGAAGGTGACTTAGTTATAAATAAAGGTTCTGAAGTTACCTGTTATGCTTTTGTGCCCTTATTTGAGCCTAGAAAGCCCAGTATAAATCTTTCCATTACATGTTTTGTAAGGCAGCCTTTTGGCCCCAAACAGATATATTTTTAAGTGGTTACCTGAGTTTAGATTTGTTTGAGCCAAAAAATGGCAATTATGGGAAATAGAGATTTCTCAAAGACCAGTTTGGGGAAAAAATGCATAACTCTGGCTCAGGTTGAGAATACAACCATTTAAAGTGCAGATGCAAAAATCATTGGAAAGAAAGCTGAGGAATTTGTAATGCATAATGTTGAAATGGTATATACTATGTTGATTTCACTAGTGGGTAGATGTTTTGCTTTTGATGTGCTCTATATTTTTAAAGGTTTTAAAATGTGAATTATAGATGATACCAAGTATTTGCTATGCCCCAAATAGCATTTGTTTCTTGCCATTAGATTTTTATTTTTGTTGGAAATTCATGTTCTGATGTTGCTAAAACCATAAATCTTTCTTGATAGTGCTTTGTTAGTTTAATAAATAGTAGCCATACCTCTCACTTCCCTTTTCACAGTCCAAAGGGAAAATGCTAATTAACTATTACCTTTACAGCAGTGGCTTGACAGTTCATTTCTTCTAACCCACAATTTACTCAAGAACTTGTGCACATGCATCGTGTAAGTCAATTTCATTCCATCGGGAATGCACACCACCCAGAAGCATTGCCCTGAGATGGTGGTGAGATTAGGAGTGAGGGGGAGCTCCCAAGTTCCCATCTTTAGGGCCCTGCATGATACCTGGAACATTAAAGGGGCTTAGTGTATGTTTGTAGAATGAATGAAAAAATAACCACCATAATTCTCTACTATAATGCTTCTGCTTGCAAAACATCCACATTGATTTAATCTGAAGGAGATGGAAAGTAATGCTGTGTGTGTGAAAATATGAATTCAGGCCTGGTGCTTTTCTAGTAAGGCTCCTTGATGTACCTTTCAGGAATAAGTCCTACGGGACTCTATGACTCAGGAGCATGGTACTTTTCCTGATGGTGAGACAGCATCGAGATTCTCTGGGACTTGCATTCTTTTTTTCTGGAAGCTTGATATCACTAGTTTTTGTTCTCCCCCTTCCTTCCTGATCCTCTACTGCTCAGCTGTTTTTCTTTTTCTTATTCAGTCCTGTGGTTCTTATATTTTTGTTAGTACAAATATATCACATATTTAAAATTTTATGAAAAAATCCCACATGGATACATTAAAAAACATCATTCTGAGTCTCTCTCATGTCTATGCAAGGTCACACAGATTTGCCATGTTTTTCAGATGGATTGGAAGCATATGCTCTGTAGCTGGCTACCACTGTTGACCAACTGACTTTGGGTTAGGTCTTTTGTGTGCATCGTCTCTTTTCGTCTTTACCATAAGTTCATGAAACAATTCTGAGGCATCATTATTTCCATTTATGGGTGAGGATACACAGGCTTGTAACAGTAAAAGTCTTTTTCACTTAAGGACAGTATCTTGGTCTTTAACAGAGATGGAAGGAAATAGAAGCAGACAGTCAGAATGCAATGTCTGGATAAAGTACTTTAGAACTGGACACATCTCTATCATTGACTTTCCATTTATGATGTAAGAGGCTTCATTATGAATATGTTAAAATGGATTTATTTTGCAATCTTATAAATATCTCTAAGCCACTCCAGGTTCTTCTGTAATGTAATGGCTTTTATGTAATTTTATCTTTTAGTGACTGCCTGCCCTTTCTTCCTACATCACTACCACTTTCTAAAAGGACTTAGGTCCCAGGTCAGATGTTACCCCTCGGAGATGCCTTCTAAGATGACTCTAGACCCTCCAATCACTCTCTACCCCAGTGTCTTATTTCGTTTCCTTTATAACTTTTATTGCTATTCAAAATCGTATTTGCTTCTATCCCTAACTGGAATGGGAGCTACTTAGGAGAATAGTTCTTATTTGTCAAATTTACCTCTGCATCCCTAGTCCTTAGGATGGTGCCGGGGTGAATTACTGCATATCCTTCAAGAGGCATACTAAGGCAAATGGCGTGGCTCTGACCCTGAAATACTGAGGGATTGGCAAGGGCAAAGCCCTGTGGGGTGGGGTCGGGGGAGCAGCCGCAGATGGATAGAAGATATACGGCAGCACTTCCTTTCTTTGCCAGCTATTGGGTTGTTCTTCTGGCTCAGTGTGCTAAGGTGGGTATAACTAGCTCTTCTGGTCTGTCCAAACAAGTGCCCAAGTCCCAACATGAAACAATCTAGGTCCCTACAGGCATTACTGGGTTGTATGAAGCCAAAAAGCCTCAGTAGGTACTCATAATTTCTGGGCCATTACATCAACTCTAACTAATCCTGGGGTTTCTGTTTCAGTGTAGGATATGTATAAATTGATTTGAAAATGACCTAACTCCTGGATCCCTGCAAATGACTGTACACACTGATTCAGATAAAACTCTACTATTCAATGGTCACTGTGTTTATAATTTTAATACCATTTGATTTCATCTTCAAATACATTTAGAAGCATACATTATTATCCTCATTTATCAGATGAGGAAACTAAAGTTTAGAGAGAGTAAGTGAATTGCCTAGGTCCCAAGAGGATGCAAACCCAGGTTAATTTTTCTCAAAGTTGATACTTACTATCTAACTGGTAACGATCTGATGTCCCATTCTGCTGTGGCCTAGAACCTTTAAGAAAATTATATTTATCTGCTGTGTATGAATGCTCGCAGTCCAAGGAAAGGCCTAAGGGACATTGGCAGAAACTTGGTTTAGAAGTTAACAAAGAAGTCAAGTTAAACCACCACATTTAAGTCCTGAAAAATAGAAATCTTATGCAAATCAAGTTTTGAAAAGAGCCAATCTTAATTTATTTGAATTATATATGTATTTTAGAAACAGGCAGACTTAGGTTCAAAGCCCAATAGTTATTAAATGCTATATAACCTTCAATAAGATTCTTATTCTTTTCAGACTTAATATGGATTCCAACACATATCTCTTAAAATTTATGCAAGGAGAGCAGCTCATTGACTGCTTGAGATACAAAACCTGATTTCCTTTTAAGTATTAGGGTTGGGAATTTTTTGGTCATGAAGTGTTATGTTTTCCTAAATTTTACGTTCTCCCAGTCACGTTAAACTTTTATGTCTATTCTTTTCATTCGTTGCCTCAAATACAGTTTAAAGATCTTAATTCACTTCCTAACGTTTGTGTATCATTGCATTGGAAAATCACGTGGCCTTCACAGTAACCGATAAGGTTTACTTTTTTCCTTCATTGACTCCTCCGAGACATCATCCTTGACTGTAGTTTTTGTATAATGGCTAACATTTTATCTCTGTTAACCATTCATGAATCTATGCCACAGCTGCTTCTGATATTAGGCTTAAAAGTCCCTCTCAGACTGTACTTCTGAAAAGTCGGGGCACAGTACCTCGAGGGAAAATTCTTCTTGAAGGAGTGGTATTGGTCCCTGACTGAGTGATGTTATCTTAAAAAGTCTGAATTGCTTTTGAATTGTTTTTTATGGTCATTGTCTAAAAACATTTGTGGTAAGAAGGTAAAATACAAACATGAAGTAGCTTAGTCATGGCCTATATCAACAACAAAAACAAGGGCCATTAACTTGATTGGAGCACAGGAATTTGAAATTGAAACTATTCAAATAGAAATAGCCAGTTCTATGAGTCCATGCAAGGCAAAAAACTACCCCCAATGTGAGAGAGACAATGTAAAGGCAATAAAATGTAGATTGTCTGTAATATCTCTCTCGGAATAATATCAATTTGTTTACACTTGACAGGCTACATTTAATGAACTTATCCACAATTTTTGCTCTGTTTTTAAGATAAAACAAACTGAATAGCTTGTATATTTGTCCCAGATATTTCAGGACACATGCAAAATTATAATAAACTTACTCTTCTTTACACAAACTTCTGTCTTTCCCTTGTTCTTGAAGGCATCTTGGCTGCCAGGCCATTTTTGTATGGTCCAAATCACTCCTCACTTACGAGGGTGCAAAAGGCTGCCATGAGCGCTAACATTCAAGTACAGCAATCCTTTTGTTCCCATACTTCCTAAAGATGGATTGCTCAATGATCTCTCTGCATTCTTCACTTAGGTGCTATTATGGTTAGAGTTGATTGTGAGGCGAGCCCTGTGTCTATGCAGGAATAGAACTGCAGTCCTAAAAAGGACTTCTGACCTGCTTTTATCAGTGGTAGATAAGCATTATTATCCTCATTTTATAGACGAGGAAAGTGAAGCTCATAGATGTTGAGTAAATTACTCGGAGATGTTGAGTCACACTGCCATTAAGTCAGTCAGTCACACTGGTAGTACGACTGTGAGTAACAATCACACTGTTAGTAAGCTGCAAACTAACAGGACTCAGGGTGACCAACTGTCCCAGCTTGCTCAGGACTGAGGGGTTTCCTGGGATGCAGGACTTCCAGTGCTAAAACTGGGGCAGTCCCAGGCAAACCAGGATGGTTGGTAACCCCAGATGTCTGACTTTAGAAACTCAATACTCTTTATCTTTTTGCTTCAATCTCTAAAATATTTAGCTCTCCCTAAAATGTTTTGCCTGTCATATCCTCCTGTAATCCTCACCCACCTACTGCCCACCTTCTCTTACTAGTTGAAGCAGCAGGCTGTGCTTACCACTGTATTTGCTGTGAAACTGTCACTACAAATTGCAGTCTATTTACCATCTTTTCTGGGCCACAGGAAATCGAAAGGCTGACAGCTCAGTATCTCTGTGGTTTTCTGGGCCTCTAACCCTATTGGATTTCCAGGCAGAAAATTGTTATTCTTCCTCCTTGGTGATGACTGTGTTGAAAAACTCAACAATTCTCTTGATTTCAAAGATGACAAGGTCTATAAAGCGGAAGAAAGCTACAGACCTCTGGGCATTTAAATCCTTCCATCCAGATACTCTGATGCTTTAATGATTGTTCCTATTAACCATAAAATCATCTGTTAGGATGCCTCAGCTGCTCTTGTCAATTTCTCTCAGCAGGGGGGAACCTGGTGGTGAAGGCTCTTGGTACCTGCTCCTATTGGCCTTGCTCTTCTTAGCAAGGATTCTCCCTTTAGGCTCCTCCTCTTAATTGATCCTGTCATCCATGACAGCTTTGAGAGATAGCAATTGCCTCTGTGGCTTCCTTCACTGATGGCAACAACCTACCTGACCAGCAGCTTTTCTAAGATTTTGCTGGGGTATTTTGCTCTTTCAGAAAGCTCCGTGCTTCCTCTATAGCTGATAACTGAGTTTGATGCTTAGTAGGTGCTTGAGTTCTTATTAGGTCTTGTAGTGACAAACCATGCTGCTTTACCATGCTTTAAGGAAAGGTTTTTCAAGCTTAAAGTCCTTACTCAGTAGTGGGTCATAAATCAATGTAGTGACTCAAAGCCAGTCATTTTGAAAAATAAATTGTAAAAGACTACAATATAATACAATAGAAAACTAGGAATATATTGTATATAGTAAGGATTATTATTATTTCATAACATTTTAATTTCATTATTATGTATGTGTGTATGCATACACACATGTGCATATGTATAAAAGTATACACTTGTGATAAAAATGTGTTCCTTACTGACTTAGATTACACCTATTAAAAAGATTCTAGAAAGATATTTGTAGAAAGACATTCATCACACTCTGATTTAAAGTGGCAAAACATTGCAGACAACCTAAATGTTCATCAAGAGGGTACTGTAAGCTCCATATAAACCATATCTACCACATTCATTCTTGTATCTCTCCAGAGCTTAGCACTTGTGCCTCAGACATAGCAGATGCTCAATAAATATTTGTTGACTAATATTTTCATTGAGAGATTGAATGCATTCTGAAGCATCTACGTAATAGAATTTAATGCAGTTATTAAAATTATGTTTTCAACGACCTTGTAAACATATGGGAAATATTCATAATGTAATTTTAAGAGAAATTGTACATTAGATAAATATATATGTATATGTTGTGTGTATGCATGTATGTAAAAGACTGGAAGGGAAAACACCAAAATGTTAACTATTCCTATTTCTGGTTAGTAAGAGTATGTGTGATTTAAAAATTCACTATTCTTATTTTTTCTCTTCCTACAGTAGACTCGTCTTATTTTCATAATTAAAAATTATTTTATTCCTTTGGCATTGCATCAGAAAAATAAACTTACTCAAAACCACATGGTATCCTAAATTTAACTACCCAGCCCCCATTGTTCCTTTCTTAGAATCTCATGGTAAGGAAAAATTCCACTGATTCATTGTTGTTTCAGAGAACTGTCCCCATACACCCTACAAAGGGATCTCTTACGAGTATATTCATTTACTAAAAAAAAAAAAAAATGTACTAAACTTCTTTGTGGGAGGTATTTAGACAGGTTCAAGGGATTCAGAGATGCATGGAATATGGTCTCTCTTCTTTAGGGGTTCATAGCCTTCTGGGGAAGAAAACAAGAAAATAAATAATTCTTGTGGTATATAATAAATGCTAAAGTAAAGACATGACACTGTGCTGTGGGGCATGAATTCTGACCTTATCACTCCCTTTTTGAAATATCTTAAACTTCAACGATTTAGGGGCCTGGAAAACAGTCTAAATTTCTCTTCCTATGTTTCCTTGTTTGCCTAAGGCCTGTAGGAAGCCTTCCAAATCAAGTTCCAGTAGCAAAGGTGGTCATAACATTGTCCTTCAAGTAGATATGTTAACTAGAGGCAGAATAATGGAGTGGTTTTGGATTCAGCATATGATGATGCAGTTTATAATTTCCCTGCTTTGTGATCTATGTAAGTCATTTAATTTATCTAAATCTCTTTTTTCATGTCTGCATAATAGGATAAAGTTGTCTTTAGTGTGTTGGGACTAAAGCATTTAGCATGGTCCCTGACATAGAGTAGGGCTCATTATCTGACAGTAATAGTTGTTTTTCTGTGTTCTGACAGTTCCAAATTGTTATCAAGGCATGTAAAGCTAAGCTGACGTTTCTCTTCAAAGCATTAACTATATCATTGCAGGCACCAAAAAAGTTCAAATTTCTTAAAAAATATTACTTTCCTTTTTAGTTTAGTGTATGAATTTTATCTGAGAGGTTGTGTAGATTAATAGATTGAGAATTGAGAAAAATCATAAATGAGCAACTGACAATTGTGAAAAATTTCATATACATTTTAAGCCAAGTCTCAGTAAAGATTTTGGGAGGAGTTGACTGACAATCATTGCTTGCTTGCTGGACAGAGGCCACTGAGAAGCAGCAATTTTGAGAAAGGAGGGGCCATTAGAATAGATCACCAGTTCCATTTTTCCTTTGCTTCTTTTGGAGGACACCATCCTCTGTCACTTTTCTATAATTTTCAAAGTTTGTGTCTTTATAGCTCTTATCTGGGAAGATTAATGTTTGTATACCACACACAAACAAACAAAACCAAAAAATATTATACAATAATAATTTTCTGGCAATTTTGCATTTTGTAAAAGTTTCATTCTTTAAATAGCTATACATGATATTATAGCAAGTTTATTTTTCTCCTATTCTGATGCTGACTCATTTACAGGTATCTGAATCAATAAGGATTCCTCCAGTTGCAAGTGACAATACCAGAGGTAGTTGAGCTTCAGGCATGACTTGATGTGATATACCAAAGGGTGCCACCAGGAAGCCTTCTCTCTGCCTCTGTAAGTTCTTTGCCTCTGAGTTAACATCATCCCAAGGCAAGCTCTTCCCAAGAGGTGGAGAAGAGAAGACTGAACAACAGCTTTAGGCTTACAGCCTTTCAGCTTAGCAGCTGCAGCTCAGAGTGAACTATCTTTCCTGCTAGCATAAGCCTCTGGGTTGATTTTATTGACGCAGATTAGGGTTGGCAAGTGTGCTTGCCCATGAAAGGAAAGGTGTTATCCCTCCCCGAATCCCCAAATGAGATCAGAAGCTGGGCAGGCAAAATCAAAAAGAAATAAACAAATAAAATCAAAAGAAAAACAAGAACAAATGCTCACTACACTATTAACTTGATGAGTTTATTTGAGATAAACATAAATTTAGGATAATGGCACTGTTAAAATAAAAACTGTAGACAAATTAAATTTAACAGAGTTTAACTGAGCAAAGAACCATTGGAGAATGGTGCAGCCCTCAGAACCAGCAGAGGTTCAAGGAGCTCTGCTCCACAACTTGGGCAGGCACGTTTATGGAAAGAAAACAGAAGTGAGGTACAGAAGCAGCTTCATTGGTTACGGCTCAGTGTTTGCCTCATCTGAGCATGGTCTGATAGGTTGGCCACCTGTGATTGCCTAAGGCTTGGCTGCTGTGATTGGCTGGGACTCAGCTATTTGTTACAAAAGTATACTCTTAAATTAGGCTTTCAGTTAGTTTCCATACAAAGTTTGGTTGTAATTCTGTTACACAAAAACTCAAAGTAGGAAGGCATCCTCAGGCCAAATTTAATTTAACAGCACTCATTAAGGCATCCTTCTCTTCCATTTATGATTTTATCCAATGAAATAGTTTAATTATTAATTCTATGCAGATGACTCCCATGTCTCTGTCTTCATACTGAACCTCTCTCCTTGATTCCAGAGTCAAATATTCTGTTCCTGGTTGACATCTCTAGCTGAATGTCACACTTTCATCTCACTCAGAAATAAATCTCCCTCTTTCTCACACACACACATTCACAGACACACAGAACATTTAAATGTAGTCTCTGTGTGTACGTGTATGTGTGAAAGAGAGAAATGGTTTGCACAGATACTTGGTATTTTTAAAAGTACATAGTTGGCATATATCTACTTAAACAAAGAAATATTCCCATATCAACTGACTCACTGCAAAAACAAAAAATTAATAAGCCAACATGTGGGCCAATCAATGTAACCCTTTTTGCCAAAAAATAATTAAACGCATCATTATGGTTTGATGCTAACAAGCAATGAGAAACAATATAGTTTTCTGTGGGGTCTTTGTGAGAAAATGTTAACCTATTTCTGGACTTCTGTTTAAACTGAATGCGCTGCTAATTCCATAGATTGAAGCTCTGGAGAGATACAACAATGAATGTTGTTGATACACAGTGTGACCCTGGCCCAAGCACTGGCGTGTGAACCTGCTGGCAAACTACGACTAGTCGGGTCCCCCAAATGAGTCACTTGAAATGGAAATGCCAGTTAGAACAGATGTGTACTCCTGTTTTTATTCATCAACTTAAAGAGCTGTCACGATTGTCAAAGCATACGTATTTAAGTTGGTGAGTTTTAAAGTTTTAAAGATGAAAAGGTCTTGTTTCCTGTGCATCTTCAAGAGTGTGGTTCTAGTGAGGGAGAGGCCAAGCTGTAGACCTTAAGAACAAAGGATGAAATGGAAACTTTTGTCATGGGAGTTCTCTATAAAAGTTGCAATTTTGAAAGAAATTATTTTGTAGTGTTCTTGTTTATGTTATATCTTAAAATGCAAACTGTTAAATATAAACATATTTTATAGGTCTTAAGCATTTTAACTTTTATTATGTATTTTGTTAAACTCTTATCTAAAACTGAAAATGAGAGTGAGGAAGGACAATTTACCAAGATATAGGTATTTTCCTTACTTCAAAAACAGCATTGCCCAAGGCCAAACTCATAATCTTTTGCCAAAACCAGCTCTTTTCTCCTGGTTTCTTGTTTCCACTCAGATCTTGATGATTTTCAAGTGTTGTTTGCCTCTGCCTCCACATAGTGGTCTAATATTGATCATGCTTTTGTTTATGCGTATGTGATATGAGAATTAATCATGTTTGTGCTTAAAATGGAAAGACATTCACTTTTTAATGTTTGATTTCTTCCACTCCAAATTCTTATATTTGGGAAAATCTTGTTGCTGGGAAAATTACACTTACAGGACCTTTGGGCTTCTAAGGCTGGGGTTGGGGGGTTGGACAAAGAGTGAGGCATATAGTTGTGTATACTCCTGGCTTGAATTTGGGGGAGAAAAAAGTTTTCATCAAGAACAATTTGAGTCCACAGGAAGAAATCTAGAGAATGAATATAACATAATTTTTTTTCTAAATATTTCTACTGCTTTTGTTTCAAAAGGTGCTTCTAAGAATCAGGTAAAAACCAATTTCTATTCATCTTTGTAAATATATAATGCTAATAGTATTGTAGTAAGTGCATAGTTTCCCTTTGGTAATGATTTTTAATATTGGTCTATTACATTCTGTGAGCACTTTCCTTGCAATAGTTTCATTTATTCTTTAGCTCTTTGAGCCATCAAAGGTTCCTGCTCTGGCTATAAAGCATGGTACTTAACTGTGCACAGAACTCTCGCTACAGTTTATCATCTACATTCTCTGTATCTCATTAACGCTCAGCCACTCTCTTATTTATAAACCCTCTTGCCTAGTATTACTGTTGCCACTGCTGCTACAGAATGTTGCTTATGTTGGAAGTCACTATTGTTAGGCCAGAAAAAGACATAATTTGAATTTCTAACGGTTCAACTAGACTTCACATCAAAGCAATGCAATTATACCTAAAATATTTGCTGAAAAATATGGGTTACAACAAGGGATATAGTTTTAAGTTCAAAGAAGACCTGTTTGCATCACTTACTTATGACAATATCAGCCCCAAGCAAGATTATGGAACATTCAAGGAGGTGGTGGCAGAACAGGTGAGTGCCTTCAATAAACTGGGTAACTGGCATGATATTATTCCAGGCCTGAAGGTTCTCTTCACACATGTGCACAGGATTTCACAGGGTTAATTAGTAGGGTGGCTGGTGGCCCATTTCACTACATGCTTAGATGGCTTAGCATTTTGGTTCTTATTGTCATGGTTTTGCACAGTATCTCATTATGACATATCTGCACAAATACAAGTTTTCCAAATGGCCTCCTTGCTTTCCAGCCAACCCTTAGTAAAACTCCCTGAGTAAAACTCTTCCATGCTTCTCTGCTGCTAGTAAGAAAAATGTTTAAGTTCTTTCCCAAAATAAAAGATCCATCACAACTTGAATCTACCCTACGGATGCAGCCTCATTGCCAGGACCTCTCCACACGTGCACCCTGTGTGTTACCACAACAAAATGTGCTGATGTTCCTGAGAACTGCATCATTCCCATAACTGGTGAGTTCCTACACAGTCTTCAAGATTTAGCTCAAGCGTTATTATCTCCTTCATGACTCTGACTCTGTAACTCTAAAGCAGAGTCAGTCATTCACTTGTTTGGGCTCTTGTGGAAATTTTTATATATCTCTTTTTTCTCATGGTTCTTAATATCTTTTATTTAATTATCATATCCACTAAATTGTGAGATTCTTGAAGGCAGGAAATATATCTGATGCCTTTTATTTTTCCAATGTTTGGTTTAATGCCTGGCACACACCCGATGCACAATGTACTTTTTATTTATTTATTTATTTATTTATTTTTTGAGACAGAGTCTCACTTTGTTGCCCGGGCTAGAGTGAGTGCCGTAGCGTCAGCCTAGCTCACAGCAACCTCAAACTCCTGGGCTCAAGCAATCCTCCTGCCTCAGCCTCCCTAGTAGCTGGGACTACAGGCATGTGCCACCATGCCCGTCTAATTTTTTCTATATATATTTTTAGCTGTCCATATAATTTCTTTCTACTTTTAGTAGAGATGGGGTCTCGCTCTTGCTCAGGCTGGTCTCGAACTCCTGAGCTCAAAGATCCACCCGCCTCGGCCTCCCAGAGTGCTAGGATTACAGGCGTGAGCCACCGCACCCGGCCAACACAATGTACTTTTTAGACAGATGAGTGAATGAATGAGTGAATGAACTATGGAACCAACATTTGGAGCTAACATCGGATTTGTTTTACAATCAACACTGTTGAAATACTCTGTACTGTTAAGCAATTATCTTCTGGTAGAACACCTGGTACAAATCTATAAATATGTTGGCCAACAACTCAAAGTGATTAGTGCAACCAATTTACTGCAATTAGAAGGAGGACAACACTCCACAGAATTTAAAAAGTGCATTGACTGCACACCTGTACAACATAAAAGAAACTATGACTGTTGCAATAATCATAAAAGCATATCATTCTTTCACTAATTACTTAAATAGACCGCTGACATAGGTATTTTAGAAAAATGAAGTCAAATAAAGCAATAAAACAAAAGGTGAAAATCAGGCTATACAAAGATAAGAAATACCAAGACAAAGAATTTTTTAAAGAAAATAGTGCTTATAATTCCACATGTACATCGACTTATACATGTATAATTTTCATGTCTTGTATGACATTTTTAAAGTTACTAGAGGAAAGTGGATTAGAGAAGGCTGAATTCCATGGAAATCAACATGCATACAGCTTTATTTTGGTGTGGACTCTTTAGTGCAGTGGTTAGGAGCCTGAGCTCCAGAGCTGGACTGCCTTGGTATGAGCCCCAGCTCCAGCCCATTCTAGCCATGTAATACTAGGAAAGTTACTTAATCTCTATATTTCTCAGTTGCCTTATCTGCAAAATGAGAATAATAATAGTATCTATCTGATAGGATTGTTGAGAGGGTGTAAAATGTTACATTCTCAAAAATACTAGCTTTTATTACTATTGATCAATTTCCTCTTTGGGTCTTATGATATCCCATCTTCTTTACCATTTTTAGCATGTGGCCTTACTGAGACTTGGGTCTTCCATGTTTTCCATATGGCATGTATTTCATATGTGCCTATGAAATTGCTATATCCAAGATATTGGCATTTTGTTTTATGTAGAAAGTGGTAATGATCATTGGTGGATGCAAAAGAAGCACCAAATCCATTAATAACCAAGGTCACAAGACGATTGCATTCTTTTACTTTTATTGTTTGCTATATATTGCTCAGAAATCCTTTATGCTGCCTACAAAGGCTGTGAATCAGCTATTATCACTGAATTTAGGGCTAAAATAAGCACATTTAATTGTAACTCAGTTAACAAAAGCTAAGTGCAGAGAAAAATTATTAAAAGCTTCTATGTAATGATGATTGTATTCTTGGGCCTCATAATTAGGATAGGATACAATAATTATTGTATTGGTTAGAGCTATACCCTGCTTTGGTTTCACAATCAGAGCCAAAGACACAGCAATCTTCTTTCAAATATATGGAAGGTCTGTTTTCCTGCTGAATGACTCACTAAAATATTTCAGATAATTCCTTTTATGATCAAATTTAGAAAATAAATAACTATTCAGATGATGAAAAATTACTAATGTTTGAAGAGCTATAAAAATAAAACCAATTAACAAATGCCAACAGAGCAAGGCATTGTACATATTAGGAAATGTAAATTAAGATTTTGGATCTCAATACCTATTATTATTTGAAACACTGAACTGTTAACTATGATCTACTATTATGGTAGAAAGCTTTACCCCAGTTTAGACAGACTATTTATACTATTTTAAATGGGCTATTGTTGCAAAATTAGCAAAAACATGCATCAGTACAACGATTTTAATGTGATGTTAATGAGCTACATTTTAAAATTATATTCCATACTAACCTGTGACCACAGATGCTAAAGAACTCCGTATTTCAGAATACCATCAAAGGATATGACTGGAGGGTAAGATAAGGAAAGACACAGAGTATCTTCTATTTGTAGGAATAAAGAATAAAAACGGGCCTCACTTTAAGTATCATCTTGGCAACTACTTCTTTGATCTACAAGAATCATTATAAACCAGAAGCTATGTCAGCTTTGCCTTGGACAAAGTTACTGCTTTATAAAAACTGAGTGAATGAAAAAATAAATTAGTAAATTTTCATGTGATATCTATTCATACCTCTATGGTTCCCTATTGAACAGATCTTATACTGAGAAAATAATTGATCAAGAGTTCCAGATAAAGATGAGGGACTGAACACACACCTTGCATTCAGCCTCTGAATTTGCAATCAATAACAGTAAAGGGATTTTAAAAGGTGGCATGAGTTAGCTTTTGCTACATAACAAAGTACCTTCAAAATAAAGTGGGTTAGAACAATCATTTATTTAGCTCAGATTCTGTGGATCAGCATTGTGAGCTGGGCTCAAATAAATGAGTTTCGGGTATCAGCAGAGCTCCCTCTTGTATCTGCAGTCAGCTACAGGTCAAGTGCAGCTTTGCTGATCGTGGCGGGACTCCCACATCTCTGGGGCCTCAGCTGGGGCCACTGAGCTGACTCAGCTTCCCATCCCTTGTCAGGCCAGATTAGGCTCGCCCATGTGAAGAGGAAGGGGATCCCAGTACAGTGAAGGGAAGTGTGTAAGGTCTCCCGAGATCTACCCTCAGATCTGACACATTGTCACTTGTGTCTGATTCTCTTGGCCGAAGCAACTCACAAAGCCTGCCCAGATTTACAGAATGGGAAAATTGGCTCTATCTCTTAGTCAGAGGAGCTGCAAATTTACATGACAAGGGGCATGAGTAAGAGGAGGGGATTAATCGCAGATACTTCTGTAATCAATCTACCACAAAGATATAAGCTCACAAGGAAGAGAGGACAATAATAATGAAATTTTGGAAGATGGAAAGAAAATGAATGAGTGGCAATCGACTTAGAGACACTTGAGAAAACTGAATCCTAAGCTTGCAGCGGAGAAAGCCAAGACGCAACCCAATGTATTAATACTAATGACTCAGGAATTGAGATACTGGTATACATGCCAGGTATTTATGGAAGCAGGAGGGTGAAGGTGGAGATAAAAACAGGAGGAGTCATTGAAATTCTCTTTGAGAAGCACTATAGTTAGGCCCTCAGATCCTGCCTAGTCATTAACCGCCACTGTCTCCCTTCCCCACGCCAGAGAAAGAGGAGGTTTAGTCTATGAAGGGGATAAACCCAGGGTCTCTGGACTTGTTGACATTTTAAGCACAATTAAGGACTGAGATATTGTGGTAGGCAAAATAATGGCTACCAAAGATGTCCACGTTCTAATCTTCAGAACATACGGATATGTTAGGTTACATGGCAAAGGGGGATTAGGGTTGCAGGTGGAATTAAGATCACTAATTAATAGATCTTGAGATGGGAAATCATCCTGGATTACCCAGGTGGGTCCAGTGTAATCATAGGGTCCTTATAAGTGGAAAACGGAGGCAGAAGAGGGAAGATTAGAGCACTAGCAGTATGAGAAGAACTTGATTGCTCTTGCTAGCTTTGATGATTATAGAAAAAGGGCCTGGGACCAAGGAGTGTGGGTGGCCTGTAGCTGTTGAAAAGGCCAAAGAAATGGATTCTCCCTAGAGGGTCCAGAAAGGAACCCTTTCGGATTTTGACCTGCAGAGCCGTGCGATATACATTTGTGCTGGATAATGAAACAAGAATAGGGTGCTAGAATAAGAAATAGCCATACTCCAAAAAAGAGTTCTTAGAAATTGGAAATACTATAACTGAAAAAAAAAAAAATGAATAGAAGAACTGGAAGAGCAATTTAAGGAAATATTTCCAGAAGCATATAAGAAAAGATGAAGAAGTGGAAAATGGGACAGAAAAAATCCAACTGAGGAGAGAGGAGAAGGGAATTTGCAGTGTGAAGGAATAAAGCATAGAAGTAGTTGAGGGCCTAAATTAGGGGCTTCTGACAGTCTATAATCTAATAAGAGGAAGAAAACATTCCTGATTACATATACAAAATCTCACATCATCTAATTGGGATTTGACATTCTGTATTTTTCCTGATGGCAAGACAAAAGTGACAGTCATTCATTTCTTTTCACATTAAAAGGGGTGGTGAGGAGAGGCTGCAGGAATTGTTGGCTCCTTTGTATATAATTGAGACAAAGAGAGGCCAGCCTTTATGGGAGGTAGTGATAAAATTTAAAAGTGAAATGCAGTTAGACTAATGGTTCTGTTTACTGTTTCCCAGCTCTAATGTGTGTCGGGAGTGATCAGAGATGTATGATAGGTCTCTTGAATATTGTATCTTCCCCCTTAATGTCATATCTTGTGTCATATTCATTTATCCCCAGGATGACTAAGAAGCAAAAACTCAGTCCCAGGGCATTTCTGGAGCTGGATAACCTGTGAAATTTAACTTTATTGTTTGCATTGGCTTTGTTGCTTTTTCAATGAGATTTTTTTTCAACATAGGGAGCATTGTATTTGGAGAAAATGGAAAAGGTTCCTTCTTTGGCAGTGCATATGACACTGAGTTAAAGCAAAACAATACAAAACTTGCTTTTGCCAAATGAAAAAAAAAAACCCCAAAATGTTAAAGTCTCAAAAATGGAATAACACACACGCAAAAAAGCTACATCATGCTATTAATCGTCCAAATGTGCAATTAAGCATAGTGGAGTTTTAAGTGGTCTGCAAAATAGTTCCTGAAAAATCTAGTTAATATGTGACCATGGCTCCACGTTAATTGTGAGTCTTCAAATGGAGAAACTCTCCATGTCCTTCTCTGGAGAACATGATGGAGGGAAAAAAATAACAACAAACAAAAACCTCCCTTCTGAGTCACTCCCGCTTGTTCTTAAAACAGCAACAACAGCAGCAGCAAAGCGCTGGGTTTAGACTGTTGGGTTTCTTGCTGCAAGAGTTGCTGAAGGGCTCTGGGCTCTGTAACTACTTTGAAACTGTCAGCTTCATCCCCCACATCTTGTTGGCAAATAATGGTTAAATTTTAGCTTGCCTACTCTTTATTTCTGTAGCAGTGTAACCTTTCTTTGGGAGCATTTGTCTTTTTGGAAAAGTAGTGATAACTTTACCAAGCATATGTTTTGAGCACCTAGCACATTGAATTGTCCTCAATAAATATTGGTTCAAGTGAATTGAATAAGATTTAAAGAGTGATCGAAAGGGTAGATTAGCAAAATTTATTTACAGAATGTATTCTAAGCTTCTTTTAATTGCAGGCATATTGTTATGTCCCAGTCCTTTATGATTATGTGTTGACTCAATTTAACAACTATTTACTGAGCCCAACTAGCCACACTGCATTAAGAGCGTGGAGAGTGGGGAGAGGCAGTAATGCAAAACTGTATCCATCAGATTCCTTGCTCTCACTGAATTTATCTTGTAGGACAGATGGACTAGAAAGATAGTCTGTTTTTAAAAGTTGGGTGATAGAAATAGTTGAAATGTCTTTAAGAAAAATCTTACCTAACTCACTCAAAGAGTACTAGATAAATGAATGGAAAACAAGGTGCCTACTGTGAGATTGGGAAAAGCAAAAAAGAAAAAAACAATCAGTGTTTTTCGGAAGGTAAATCAAATGCTTCTGGAGCCATGGCTTCTTATTCCAGATTTAAGGCTGGTTCCTTTTCTTTCCAATGTCACCCTGACTCCCCACCTATTTACCCATCTCATCATGGGTGACTCCACTAGGCTTTGACGTAAACTGGTCAACACCAGGGAATTCCCACCCAGCAATGGCTCACCACACCATGCAGTCCCTCCCTGCTTCACAAATGTCCTAACTGGTTTGACTTTCTCGTGAGCTGTGGTATTAGGGGATCAGTTTCAAAAGTCTGAGATGCATAAGGGACTCCTGAGCAAGAAAATACTTAAATTGGCTTTGGAGGGATTTGTTTTTCTGGCACTCAATGTTGGGACTGTGCCAGGGGCTTGAAGGCCATTGCTCAGAACTGAATGGAACCCACAAACAAAGGAGGCATGAGGGGAGGGAGACCCACGGAGGACACTGCCTGTTTTATGCTGTTTTAGGGTGACTGGAAGCTACAGTGATCTCTTATCTCCCAAACTCCTTCCAAATGGTTGAGAATCTTTGAGAAGAGTAGTGAGTATCTCTAGTTTGTCTGGCCAGAGCCTTCTGGAAATGAAACCATCCTACTCTCTTGGGAACTGCTTTTCCTGCTACTCTAACCATGAGGTTCTAGAGAGAGCCACCAAGTTTTTATTTGACATTGCCTATCTTGCCACAGATACTGTAACTGGTTCAGGGGTGCATAAATTATCCCAAGTGGGCAAATCAAAGTAATCCCTGGGTTTTTCCTAACTGGAACTGAGGAGAGAGAGTAAATTCCTCTCAGGTTGTGGAAGGCTGGGGTAGGAAGCTTGCCAGCTCTTGGCAGTTGTGTTTTCTATCATGTGGTGTCAGCTGGTTGTGCTATCGGGAGAAAAGCAAAGACAAAAGACACATTGAAAGAGTCCTAGTGGTGTTTGAGTTCTTGGTTCCTATTGTTTGAGAAGCATGGTTTAACTGCATGGATTGGGTTGTTTAATCTTTCCTTAAGTTACTAGAGATACACTAGTATGCTTCCAAATAATCTCTCCTTTTTTGTGTATCCTGTCATTTGCAACCATTAAAAGAGTCCTGATTAATAAAAGGATCCACTCTGATGCTGTCGCCTTCTCTCCCTTTCTCCTATATTCTTTCCATTGCTTTTATAAACCATGGGCTATTTCCATTCTTTTATGTGTAATTTTCTCAGTTTATTTCCTCTATACTTCTCTCTGGTCTTATCTTCCTCCCTCCCTCCCTCCCTCCCTTCCTTCCTTCCTTCTTTCCCCTTCCTCCCTTTTCTCTTACCCCTTCCTCCTTCCCCCTTCCCCCTTCCTTCCCTTCCTTCTTTCTCTTCTCTTCTTTTTCACTGCCCAGAAAAAGTGGTAAATTATCCTAGTGGCTAATTATCACCATCCATTTTTTATAAACAATGAATTTCATAATGTTTTTAATTGCATCCTGAAGGCCCTTTTGAAAATGATTCTTTGGCAGCTATTATTTGGGATTATGGTGAAGATAAAGATTCAAAAAAAGGAAATAAATGTGTGATCCCTGTTGATTACCTCTGGGTAATATAATTACAGATGATTTTTGTTTTTTGCTTTTCTATATTTGAGGAAATTCCTACCATAAATATATTTTTTTCCTTTTATTAAAAATATCCTTAAAATAATTTGTTATTGATCACCTAAATCACATAAATACCTACCTGATTGCCATTCGTCCTTGTTGATAAACTACTTAATGTTAAAAGACCTCCTTAAGGATGACTCTATCAAAAACATCTCTCTGAGAAAGTTAAGAGACTTACAGGTTAATTGTCCTTGGCAAATATGAATGGATAGATGAATAAATGAATGACTAGATTGCTGAATGAATAAGTGGTTTCCCTAAACAAAAAGCAGGGATCAGTGTGGCAGAGCCCAGTTCAGTATAAGTTCCTCAGAAAATTTACCAGACCGTCAATTTCAGAAATGTCTGTGCTCTTTGACCAAAGATGAATATTCGGTAGATTCTCTGGGATAAACCTGGAACCGGTATGTTCGACAGCTTTCAATAGAGAAGGAAAGCTCTCCTCCTGCATTCACCCCAGCTGGTAAAGAAAAGGCAGATGCTCAATACAAATATTTTAGCAAGTTACCACGACAGCGAGGAAGAAAAAGGTCAGACGGAAAATAATGCTCTCTAAAATGAAACATTTGGCCAAGGAGAGTCACAGATGCAGTATCTTTGGTCTACAGGGAGCCATAACCAATATGACTTGAGCCCGAGTTGCCACATGGATGGCAAGTTAGGGGAAAATAAGGCAGTTAAGGAGAAACTGAGGAAGTTAAAAGAGAATCATGATACTCAAGATTTGGAGAAACTGGCACATCATACAGATATAGTACCTATGGAAATGTGTATCGGAAAACATTTGTGCCAAATACTCTGGTCATATGTCTCATGCCTTCTACACAGGCAAATCCACTTGAAAGAAAGGTTCAGGAGATTATACTTATATTGTGTAAAAATATTTATCTGAGTGTTTTGTTGTTTTTAGTAACAAGAAAGAAACTGAAACAACTTAAACATTAACAAGAGGGTAACTGGTGAAATTACAGCACATCCATACAAATGAATATTGTAATTGAAAATGATATTGACTTACATTCCTGGACATAGAACTATAATATATTCAATATATTCATACATACTGTGGTTTTTTTTTTTTTTTTTTTTGAGACAGGGTCTTATTTTTTTGAGACATGGTGCAATCATCTCACTGCAGCTTCAAACTCCCGGGTTCAAGTGATTCTCCTGTCTCTGCCTCCCAAGTAGCTAGGACTACAGGCGTACAATACCACACCTGGCTATTTTTTTTATTTTGTAGAGATGGGATCTTGCTATGTTGCCCAGGCTGCCTTCGAACTCCTGACCTCAGACAATCCTCCCACCTCAGCACATACACTTTTAAGTGAAAAAGCACATTTCAAAGTAGTGTGTATAAAATGTTCCTGTTTTGTGTTAAAAATATTAGTGCAGACATAAATGTATGTGTATTTTAAAAATTCTGAAATGTTGTGCCAAAATGTTTGCACCAATTATATTTGGGTGGTGGGATTATAGGCATTTAAAATGTGTTCCTGTATCTTGATATTCTGTTTTTCTATAAGGAATGTATGTCATTAGTATAATAATAGAAATTAAAGTAGCTTTTAAAGGGGAGATGGGGACATTAACAAGTCAGTTACTTCCTTCTTTCTCACATTTCTTAAAGACCCCACTCTCAGTGGCCCTCAGTTCCTGGACGAGGTAGGTGTACTATGTGTCATGGGGCTCCGTCTGTGCTAGACATTCCCCCTGGGGATCTGGAATTGAGACACTGACAGGCAGAGCCAGATGATGAGTGCCTGAACTGTAAGGTCACGGAGAGTAAGAGCCAGAGCTGGTACAGTGATGAGTCAAAGCCACATGCGACTGCTCTATGGTAGAGCAGAGAGGCCCTAAATAAACCCAGAAAGCTGTCTGCAGAGAAACAGGGGCAAAGGCACATGTTCAGAGGGCAGCAGAGCTGAGAGACCAAGGGGCCCACTGAGGAATGGAAGGTATAGCCTTGCTAGGGAACCCTCCAGTTCCAGTTCCTACATGGCCCAACTCTAGTTCATTGCTGGCTTTTAGAACATCTATAAAATTGTGTGTGCGTGCGTGTGTGTGTGTGTGTGTGTGTGTGTTTTAATAAAAATCCCATTTACCCCAGTGGATTGAAGTGAGTTTCTGTTCATGGCGATAGCCTTGACAAAGACAGAAGTGTATACCCCGAAACAGGCAGCAGGGTAGGGCAGCAATAGGAGACGCTGAATGAGCTGCCATCATTAATTCAGCACCATGCACAGACTCTGCTAGAGCTTCCCAGCACGTCCAACACTGTCTGTGTCTGTTCCTGCTGCTATAACAAAATACTTTAGACTGATTAATTCCTAAACAACAAAAATTTATTTCTCACAGTTCCGGATGTTAGAAAGTCCAAGATCAAGGTGTGGGCAGATTTGGTGTCTGGCAAAGACTCTCTCTCTGCTTCTAAGGTGGTGCCTTGTTGTTGTGTTCTCACATGGCTAAGGCAGAAAGGCAAGAGGGATGAACTCATTCCCTCAAGCCCTTTTATCAGGGCACTAATCCCATCCGTGAGAGCAGAGCCATCATGGCCTAATCACCTCCTAAACGATACACCTCTTAATACTGTTGCAGTGGGGATTAAGTTTCAATATGAATTTTGGAGGGACACAAACATTCAAACCATAGAACACCAAACTAGGCTTTTACTTTTCCATCCTTGGCCATGAAAACTGCTAAACTGGTTATAGCAGTTCTCTTTCAATAATCAGTTGAGGAAACTAGAAGTAAAACCCTGACAAATATTTCTCCCATGAAAGCTGTAATTTCTAACTCATATCTACCAAAACTGTGGTTTTGTGCATTTCCTTAAAGACTTTTGAAGGTGAGGAATTTTACAGTGCAACTCTCCTATTCAATATTCCAGATTCTGTTGTGCAGAACTTAGCCTAATGTGCTTGACAGCCTTGGCGAAAAATGCACTATATAAATGCATCATCAATATAATAATATAAATTGAATTAGAATGTTCATTCTGTTCTGCTGAGTTTCTTTCCTGAGCCGATTATGTCTGAAATGGCTCTTGTTAGAAGTTTTCTCATTATGAGGAACTCACTGTTCTGTTCCAGCCCTCTGTCAAATGCCACCTGTTTGTTTCTTTATGCTCTTATTTTTTAAGTTAAGTAGCCCATCATGTAACTATTTGAAGTTTAGAGTCATGGCATTAGAATTACAGCATGCAGTTTCCCTGATTAATTTTTTTCCTGATAGTAAGTGTCTTAGTCCATCTTGCGTTGCTATAACAGAATACCACAGACTAGGTAATTTATGATGAACACATTTATTTGGCTCATATTTCTGGAGGCTGGGAAGTTCAAGAACATGGCACAGGCATCTGGCAAGGACCTTCTGGTGGAGTCATCCCATGGCAGAGGGCAGAAGGGCAAGAGAGTGCAAGAGAGTGCAAGAGAGGGCCTAACTCACTTTTTATCCACTCTTGAGATAATGACATTAATCCATTTATGAGGGAAGGGCCCTCATGACCTAAGCATCTCTTAAAAGCCCCACCTCTCAACACGATTGCATTGGGGATTAAGTTTCCAACACGTGAACTTTGGGAAACACAAACAATAGCAGTGAGTTACAGTTGCATTTTGAAGAGTGAAAAATGACAGTTTGGCTACTTAATTGTTGACAATGTCAAAGTGGCCCAAAAAATTACAATCATAACATTTTTTTCTAATAATACCCTACTTGCATAATTTATCTTTTGTCTCTATAAAGAAATGTGGGCTATTGGCCATGTCTTAAATCACTTGTCATTTGAGTGGACTGGATAAGTGTTTAAATTATGTGTTGCTAAAGATAGGTCTTTTTTTATTAATAGACTTTATTTTTTAGAGCAGTTTTGGAATTACAGAAAAATCAAGCAGATAGTACAGAGAGTTCCAATATGCCTCTCTCTCCACCCCTGCATCAGGTTTCCCGTTATTAACATCTTACATTAATATGGTGCATTCATTACAATTAATGAACCAACACTGATACATTGTTATTAACTAAAGTCCACAGTTCATTCAGATTTCTTTAGTTTTTATCTAATGTCTTTTTTCTATTCCAGCATCTCATCTAGGATGCCACATTACGTTTAGTTGTCATGTCTCCTTAGGCCTCTCTTGGCTGTATAAAACAAACCAAAATGAATAAGAGCTCCAAAGAGCAAACCCTAGGGCAAGAGACACAGTTCCTGAGACTCCCCTTCTCCTTGTGACTCTTATATGAGGCATGCACCACTTTTTCTTTACATTACCCCATCCCTTGGTATTGATAATACAAGCTGTAATTTTTACAAATTACTATTAAAAAGTGAGGAATAGGCTGGGTGTGGTGGCTCACACCTGTAATCCCAGCACTTTGGGAGGCCAAGGCAGGAGGATCACTTGAGGTGGGGAGGTCAAGACCAGCCTGAGTAAAAGTGAGACCCTGTCTCTATGAAAAATAGAGAAAGTAGCTGGGCATTGTGGTGCACAGCTATTTGGTAGGCTGAAGCAGGAGGACTGTTCGAGTCCAGGAGCTTGAGACTGCAATGAGCTATGATGATGCCACTGTACTTTAGCCTGGGCAACAGAGCGAGACTTTGTTTTAAAAAAAAATGGAGGAATAGGAAAAATTCAAAATGTGTGGATAAAAACCAAATAGCTCAAGAACAATAAATTCCGTGAATTATAGCATTAGTACCTACTTGTCTCGGTAGCAGTATCAACATGCTCTATTATACCTTCAAAACTCTCTATTCTAATATAAAGTTAGTGTGGCTTTTCTCCCTCCTAGTGTGCTAGGTGACTTGGACATCTAGTCTGGTCATTGTCTGTGTTCCTGGCCCTCTGTTTCTTTTACGCACAGTCAAGTACCAAAGTCCTATCTTTATTAAAACTCAAACTCAAACCTTTTTTGAGTTTGAATGTTCTAGAATCTAGATGATTTCTTCCTACTTAATTCTAGTTTCTAGTTTGAAATACTTGCAGAAATGGACAGACCAAGCTTCAGAATGACTGCAAATTCTATGGTCCTCTTTTAGAGGGCCACCTTCCTTTTTTTGCTGAAGAAAGGCCCTAGGTAATTCTTTTAGCAAATATATTCATGTTGACACCATGGGACCTCGTCTCCTTGGCATGGTTGATTAAGCCAGATGTGAACATCTGGCTAAGAACAATCTACAAGTTATGAGGTTGTGGAACAAGAGCTTTATTCAACCAGAACAATGGTGATGAAATGGGATAAATCAGAATTTCTGAAAAGAAACCTACAGAATGAAGGCAGCAAGGCCACAGGCACAAGGGCCATGAAGGATCATGAGTAACAGAATTGTGAGTAAGCAGAAGTCATAAGTAGACGAAAGAGATGAGTAAATGAAAATCAGATGACATAGGTAGTTGTTTATAGCAGTAGGAGAGGTAGCAGGAGAAACAGAAATGAGCTGACTCATACTAGCAGAACTCTATGAACTGCTGGGACTGAGAGGGTGACAAGGTAACGGAGATCTAGAATTGCCTGGGTTCCCAAGCAAACTCCCAGTGCTTCTGCTTCATTCTTTCTCTGGGAGGTCCAATCTTTTAGGTAATCTCAGGTTGCATTGATTTTTATGCTGTCCTCATTTCCAACTTTACATTATACAGGTCTTGTTCCTCAGGGTAACATAACAGAGTTTAAAAGCACACTTGCCTGTCTCCATTCAAAGTGGCAGGAGTTTTGATTAAGACTACAAATGATCCAGCCCTCCCCAGCTCAGCTTCTTTGCTTTGCACATCACAGAGAAGTTCCACACTGTTTGATAGAGGTTTGACCTTTACCTCCAACACAGAGAAGTAGCCTTATAAAAGACCAATTAATGTAATAAAAAGTTATATAATGAGTAAAAATGGTTGCTATTTCCTCCCTCCAAATTTCCATTGCCAGCTCCTACCCACTTGCATTGAGTTATTTTGTTAACTCACTTATTGTTAATTATTCTGTTTGATTTCAGGCTGGCTATGGCTGGGTTCTCTCATTAGTCTTCTCTTCTAATAATGAGTTGTTAATATTTATATATGCAAGGTAATGTTCTAGAAATTTACATCTGTTAATTCATTTAATCCTCATGTCAACCCTCTAAGGAAGGTACCATCCTCATTCCCTTTTCATATGTAAGGACATTGGGGCTTAGAGAGGTTAAATAATTGGCCAGTGTTCACACAGCTATTATGTGGGAACTGAAGTGTAATCTGTTTGGTATCAGTGCCTTAGCTCTTAACTAGGGGCCATGTCCTCCTGTGCCCACCATTCCTGTCACCAAGTCCTTCCTTCCTTCTGATAGTTGGCACTGAGACCAACATCCGGCCGACAGCTTGCCTGGATCTTTGAGATCTAGGTTCCCCATTACCATGCAAAGCCTGCCATTAGACAAATTTCTGATAAACATCCCTTAAGGGTGAGTATTGTGGAAGTAAACTAGAATGGTACTTTACTGTGGAGCCACAAAAATCCAAGCCCCAATGACTTTTTCCTCAAAATAAGCTGTCTGGATTAGGTTGCCTCAACATACAGTCATTTCCATGGTGGCCTGAACCCAGAGAACAATATTTTTTCCTACGGATTAATGTATTTCTTCTATTTCACCAATGGTTGGTACAGTTCCTTTTCTCCAAACACTGAATCTAAGCAGGCAGTGAAGGTGATGCGGTGATAGCCACTCTCTTCAGAAGGTGTCCCATAGCTGCTGGACACCGATCCGTCCCTGTTCTCCAGGGGCTGAGACTTCCTGTTGAGTCCCTTTTCTTTGGCATCTGGCTGTTCTGCCCCAGCTGCGAGGCTGTCTGCGACAGGCTCCAGCGGATGCTGGAAGTGGTCTGCTCTGCTTCTGGAACCTCCACACAGAAGTTGCCATTGCCCAGGGAGGTCTGATATTCTGATCTCTTGCTGGGGGTGGGAGGACACCTTATTTGGTCTCCTGAAGTCTTTTCCTAACATAAGCAGAAGGGAAAAGATTGACTCCAAAATTTAAAGCTCCTTATGCCAAACTCAAATTGCCCAATAACATCTCTTGCTCTCTTGTCAATTCCCTACCTCCAGGGAAAGACCCAGTGTTACAGGACGATAGCTCCCCACCCTTTCTGAGCAGTGAACTAGCCTAATATTATGGATGGGTGACACTATTAGTTGCCTTCCCAGGAGCTTCCTTCTCTCTTTCTTTATCAGACAGACCCTTCTCCTACTGCAGAAAATGCCAGTTACTCTTTTCCTAGCCTTCCTTATAACTAGTATGTAGGCAATTAACTCAACATTGGCTCATGAGACCCAAATGAATGTCTGCTGAGGGCTTTTAGGAAAGGTCTCTCTTCCCAGGAAAGAGGAATTATCTACTTTTTCTTTTCTAGATATTATTTGTCTGTACATGATCCCTGAAATTCCCATAGCCTTTTCGGGGTTGTGAGAGGAGGCATCAACATCACATTGCGAATGCTGGAGCACAGAGAGCAAAAGCACCTGAATCCCTGAGCTGTTGAATCAACCTTGGAAGTGCCCTGCCTTGACTTTTTTGTTATAATGATAGTAATAATAATTATTATTACTACCGATGATGGCAGCTAATACTTCCAGAGCACCTATTGTATTCCAGACATGTGTGATTATTGAGTTTATAAATATTTGTGTTTTTTAAATCATAGCTTTTGGTTGGGTGTTCTATTATTTGAAGCCGAGAATACCCTAACTGATCCATTTGCAACTCTGGTTTTTGTTCTGTCTAAGCCATAGAGGTCCTAGAGAGACCTCTTTGGGAAGTAGGCTTGAGCCTGTGCCCTCCAAAATATATGATCCTCTCATCATGGGATGCATCCTCTTTCCCCATGTTCCTTCATGAAATCCCTTCTCCCATGCTAGCATCTTGAGTTCTACATGTAAAGGGTTCTGGAAGGCCAGATGTGAACTTGCCGTGGCCTTTATTTTCAGCCTGGTGATCTTTGAGTTACACAGACAACAAGAATGAGTACATACAGAGTTCCTCGAGGACCACTCTTTCACAAAAACATCTGAAAATGAGGGCTAGGGGTGAGGATGGGGGAGATATTTCTGATACTCCCGCATTACTCTCATTCCCTGACTATACAATTTCAAGGAGCCAGTTACTCTAGGGGTTCAGGCTTCTCTGAGGACCTGTAATTAGTTCACTGCAGTGAATGTCTATCTGGACACGACTGTCCATAGCAATCATTCTCCTGAGTCACACACTCCACTAGACACTATCCTGCCTGTGTTGCATGCTTTTATATAATAAAATTAACACCATCACCAAAGAGCTCTATAAACTGTAAAATATCATACAGATGTAACTCATGCTGATCATGAAGATTTATTCATGACCTGCTTTTAATATTACCAGCTCTGGGTCCTAGGAATATATTTAGTACATCCTTGCCTATTACCTTATTCGACTGCTGAAATAACCTGGTTTTCCACCAAATACGTGGACTATGTCGGAATTGTTCATGTTTTCTTTCATTGCTATTCAATACATCTCACATTTTATTAATAATTATGACTAATACTGATCAACATTTTATAATTTATAGTTTGCTTTTCACATATGTTATTTCATAGGAACCTCATAACAACCTCCATGAAAACAAGCATATGGAGGCTCAGACATGCCTAAGGCAGCTCAGCTAAAGCACGATCAGGGGAGGAAAGGAGAGAGTTCTTTGGAAGCCAAGGACAGTCCTTTCTGCTGTAATGCCCTGACTCCCATTTAGGTGATGCATTGCTTTCAGACTGAAGAGTGAACACAGTGGCCAGGTCTTGAAGCGGAAAGGCATAAGCAGGCTGAAGACCTAGGCAGAGTCTTCAGGGCTAGAATTGTGGTGGGAGAGAGATTTGGCAAATTGGTGATAACCTGAACCACCACATGGTGGACTTTGGTAGCTTGAAGCCAAGTTATTTGGGCAATTTATTTGCCTCAGTTTCCTGATTTGTAAAATAGAGTACCCAATAGCATCCACATCAATAACATCATCAGTTACATTAGAACCGTGCTTGCCACATAATAAATGCCTTATCAATTAACCAATTGTCATTGGTTTTTATCCTCTCCGAACACTCAGAATGATGGAGGAGAGAGTTGGGGCAAGTCAGCTATTTTTCTCTAACAGACCCTTCCATTTTCCCTATCTTTGGAAAAGTTCAGAATAATGTATGGATAACAGAGCCTGTGCCTGAATGCCCTCAGGGACCATCTAACCTTGAGTGTAAGCGCCCTAGTTGTAAGGTGAATCTTGAGCTTAAACGAAAACTGTGATATTCAGCTCCTGTTCACTGTCTAAAGAATTCCTTTAAAAAGCTTAATAAAAAGGATCATCAGGATTTGGGGGTATTAACACATCTTCCAATACAATATTTTAATGAGGTAAGTGTAATACAGCAAGCCCTTGGATTAATCTTCCCTTATATTACCTATGAGCTCAAGATGCAAGAAAAATATCCTTGGAAAATTGTAAGGAGTTTTATTGAACCCATGCGTCAGACGCAGGAAAATGATGGGTGCTTGGCTTCTCACTCCAATCAGAACTGCTTGGTTTTGTCTCTCCTGAAAATTCCAAGGCAAAAATGACGACCACACAGGGAACTCAACAGTGTTGCTTGTTTGTTCATCCCTTTCCTGGTTGTGAAGCAGTAATCTCTGGCTGGGTTTCTCCTGGAGGCTGGTTACAGGGCTGGGGGCAGTTATGCCCACTGTGGCTGTTCTCAGTGTCAGGGGTGGGGACGGGGTGGGGGGGTGAGGGGAAGTGGGTCGGTGGGAGGGTCAAGATCTTTTTTGCTGCAGTCCTTGATGTACGTCCTGAATGCAAAGACTGTCTTTCCTCTGAAGGCTCACGGTTTATTTTTAACAGCTGGTACCAGGACTGTGTGTTGTTTGTCTGTATCAGAGTGTGGGCAGTTAGGAAGCACATGTGCAGTTTCTGAGCATGGCAGTGTTTGTCTGGTATTAGTCATTATGAAGCGGCTGCTGCCTCCTTCGTCAGTGCTTAGAACTGGGGCCATTTTAGGTTCCCTGTCCTTGTGTGTTTAATTTTTAGGTCTTTAGTTTAATTTTGTCCTTTGAACAAATCCTTTATAAATTACAGCATCTTGTGAATTTTTTGTTTTCTAAAAAGGAAAGGACTAGTATATATTTCTTTAAAATGAGAGAGAAAGGATGAAATAGAAAGAGGTGGGGGAGAGAGGGGGAAAGGAAGAGAGAAGCAGCTATTCTCTTATTTTTCTCCTTTATTTTGGACATTGTGAGATGGGCACAAATTACCTCACTGGACTTCAAGGCGCCGATGGAGTAGATGATCTCTGCAGGGTTTGATTTGATGGGTACATGGATTGTCCAATTGTCCCAAAATATCTCCTCCACTTTTTGTTCTGATTTATTCCTTTGAGTTAGGCATTGCCTTTATCTAGCAGGCTCTTTTTAAAAAGACACATCCCTTTGAGAAGACTAATCATAAAGTTTTTAACCCTCGATGAGAATGAAGTTCTTGGATTGGTGGTTCCCAAATTTGGCAGATCATCCCAAGCCCCTGGGCATGATTGTTAAGCACAAGATTCCAGGACCTCACCCTAGACTTAGGGAAGAATCAGAGTATCTAAGGAAGTGAACCTGGCATCTGTATTTACAAGAAAGTCTCTTAGGCATTTGAATGATCTGGGAATTACTTACAGACTTGCAGACTTAGGAGATTTGTCCTCCTGGGAAGGAAGAAAGGGCAGGTAGCAGAACTGCACTGGGTCCCTTGGGAGAATGAAGATCCTGCTAGGAGGGAGTGAAGGGGGTGAGTTCTTAAACAGGCCATGAAGGGCTCCAAGGACAGTGTGCACACCTCACAGTTTTGTTCTGGGTCAGCTGTGTCAGTGGCGAGTGTGCCTTAATCAAAAATCATGTCTATTAGTAAATGTCATGCAACCATCACAGGGTTCATTGTTTTCTTTTCCACTTTAAACGCTGATGCCAGTCAACAAGTTGGCACTAATTTTCTGGCCTTGAATTTTTTTTCCGGTTTAGATAGAAGAGCCAATTTGCATCAAAGAAGATGTATCTTAATTAATGAATTTAAAATATATATATTTGTTTCAGTAAGCAAGTTATTTCAATTTACCTGTAGCTGTGATAATCATGGACAAAAGTCCTCTTGATGAAACATTCTCATTTTGGCTTCTGTGCCTCTCCTATTTTGATTTCCTTATTTCTAAAATAAAAAGAAGAGGATCTAGTAGATTCTATCCTTGGGGCACATAAGGTAATAATAGGAATCCAGGTGATATTTTCAATAACTGAAAAAGAAAACAGGATTAAACATTATTCATTTACTTTGCAAAAAAGAGTGCATAAGGTACCAAAACAATCAGAATTTATTTACAGTTTTTAAAAATAAAAATTATATTACCCCATTGGTTTGTACTGGTTTACTCATGTTGAGTTAAAGTTATGATTGGAAGTTATCGATAAATAAAAAAGAAACAAAATATTTTAAAACATGGGCTCCATTTTTTCATTCATTCAGTGGTTTTAGCTAATTGTAGGTTAAGATATTGCTCCCAGAAGCATTTCAATAACAGAATTTAAAATATTCCAAAGCCTTCAAAAATAAACCAATGGAAGAAATATTTTAAGTAGGGGTACTTTCCCGAGGCCCACAAAATGTAAAATTCTATCACATTAAAAGACCTCTGTTTTACGGTGGTACTCTTCCTCGGGAAATAGATTCTTAGATGGAGATTGGCATGCCGGAGGTTTACTGGGGAGTGGTGGTAGGAGCAAGCCCTGCTAGGGAGGGAAGGAAGCGCCTTTCGGTAATGCAGAAGTCCTCAATCAATCCCACAGAGACCTCAGGAGCTAGGATGACGTTTCAGAATGGTGGCAATTTCCAGAGAGGGACTCAGTGAGCCATCAGCCTCACTACTCCAGCAGGTATCTGAAGTGCATCGCGACATCCACCCAAGGCTTGTCTCTGCTTTTGTGCAAGCACTGATGCTATCCCTTCTCTGATATATATGAATACTTATCCCCCACCCCGAGGATTTGTATTCTTGTATATTAATGTAATGTATTATGCCTCTCTCTTTAGACTTCCTGGTTACTAAGGAGTGTTAACAGAGAAAATTGTACAACTTTAAGATGGCAATTCTTCTCATGGTTTCACAGGAGGTAGGTCTCAGAATTGAGAGCTCACAGATGCCCTTATTGGCAATAATACATTATCCATGAAGAAAAGGGTAAGGGAGGAAAAGAAAGGAAGAAGTTACAAGCACCTACCATATGCCATGTCCCGTGCTAGAGTCTAAAGATTTAAAAAAGTGAGTAAGACACAGCAGGAATGCAGACTTACAAATTAGCCATTGCAACAGGTATCATGGGTTCTCTGAATGAAGTAGGATTCAGGGTCAATGGAGGCGTAACAAAAGGTAGGGTTAGTTTACCAGAGGAGTATTCAGGAAAAGCTTTCTATGAAAGGTGATGTTTGAAGGGAATCTTGAAAGATGATTAAGGATTTGCCAGGGAGAAGGTGCAAGGAAAGGCATTCCAGATAGGGGAATCAGGGTATGCAAAGGCTTAGAGGCCTGGACTTGCTTTAGAAACTCCAAGCGAAGCTTAGGTTTGGCGGAATGTAATGCCGAGTGGTGAAGTTTGAGCATTAGGTAGACCAGACCACAGAGGTTTGTAAATCTTGCTGAACAATTTGTGCCTTGAAGGAGAACCTCTGAAAAATGCGTGTATGTGCACATTTTTTTTTTCTTTTTAAAGAGATGTGCATTTTTAAGTACTCACTTTGGCGGTACATTTTAGTAGTAGGCTAAAGCAAATTGTAAACTCTTGGAGGGGCAGGCCCTTTTCATATTCATTTTATGTAAATGCCATGCATGCACAGGAAATAAAAGCTGAAAATAATGGTGTTTAAAAAATATGCTGACTTTGTTTCATATTTGCTTTTTTAAAAAATTAAATAAAAATAAATGTAAGAACTCATGTTTATCGGCCCCAGCCAACATTACTACGGTCTTCATTAAAACTAGACAAATCAATTAAGCTTTGCCAGACCACTTTAAAATCTCATGCTGGTGGTTTCTGTTTATCCAAAAACGATCTAATAAAATTTAGACTGAGAATTTCTTGGGAATGTGTTTGGCAAAGAAAGAAGTATTCTTAGATATACTGAAAATATAGAGCAAAAATACACTTGTCCATTGATTACCCATCCATCCACCCATCCATCTCTTCATTCATATCTATCCTCGCCCACTTTAGGCATTGTACAAGACACTGGAGCTGCAAAGATGAATAAATTCTGTCTGTGTTCAAAGAGCTTACAATCGAAGTTCAGAGACACATGTATAAACAGATGATGGCCACACTATATGGTAATGTAAATGCTACTATAAACAATATGTTTTCAAATAAAATAGAAATATAATTTTTCTTGGTCAGCATGATGACAAAGAAAGGGTAAAGCATTTGAAATTAGAATAGCAGGGTTTAAGTTCCAGATACAGCATTTACTATCTAGGTAAACTTTATCATGTTATTTGACCACACTCACATAACAGTTTTTAAAAAATAAGTTCAAATGAAATAATGGCTGTACCTTATTTAAAATAATGAATTCACAAAATTTGCTGCATACAAGACAATTACGTGAAACACAACAGCATTCTTTTATACTTGTTGTGAGAAGCACTACACCATCAGCCCTAAATGGCCATGCGTATTCTTGCCGGATGTGCCAAGAATACAAGCTCCTGACCCGACCATTGTTACCCTGGGCATCTCTCAGGTTGTGTTTGCAGCAAGTTACTTTGAGGAATGAGGTAACATCTCCACCCAAGCCAGGGCAGGCTTGCTTTTGCTCGCGATTTAGGTGGAGGATACCCCAAGCCCAGCGTCCTGTAAATGCTGCCTGCTGCATGTGTCAGCATCAATAATGGCTCATTTACTTCATCCGCATGGGAAGGTAGAGAACCCACATGTATCTCATTACTGCTTCTGCTGTGAATAATAAAGTTTTTTCTCTGACCCAGGAGCCCCATGTCTTTTTCCAGCACTCATGAAACAGTAACAGGCTGGCTTCTTAGTTTGCAATTAGTGTGAAAGCTCAGACCTTGCATGATTCTTGACAATAACTACAATAGATATTTAATACTGTAACAAAAGAGAGTTTTCCATCGGCAGCAATAAAAATTTAGGTTACAGAGAAGTAATTTATGGAAAAAGTACTTTCTACCTGTCTGAAGAAAAATGCAATATTTTATTGAGATTAAAGAGGGCACTTGAGTGAATGGAAAACAATGTTATATCTTCACATGGGAAGATTAAATATTTATAAAAAATCAATTCTTCTCAAATATTTTCATAGGTTAAATGCAACTCCAATCAAAATCCAAATAAGATGCTTGGGAACATTACTTCTTAATTCTAAAGTTAATAGGGAAGAACACTTCAAATAATTTATTAATGAAATACTAGAAAAGAGAAGAGAGGTAAGTAGCACAGAGGTTAGGAACATGAGGTGGCAGTGTAGCAGAGTGGATAAAAAAGTGGCTTTGCCACTAGAATAGCCTGAGTTTGAGCCTTGGCTCTGTCATGTATAACTGTGGAACTTGGCAAGGTACTTGACTTTCCTCAGCTTTCTCATGTGCGTAATGGGGCTTGTAATAGCAACTACTTTGTAAGGTGTTTGTGTGGATTAAAGCACTTAGCAATGCGTTTGGTACTTAGCAATCAATAAATGGCCATTATTAGTTTAAACCGATAAACCGATATTAAATGTATCACAAAGCTATTTGTAAATGGCACAATAATCCAGATAATTGAATCAGAATCAGTCTATTGTCTTTGATCCATCCATCTTCATTCATCCATAAAGAAAATATAATTTATAATAAGGAAATACCATAGATAACTAGAGAAAGAGCATATACACACAAATATATGTGTGTATACATATATTTACATACATACATACTTATATAGACACACAAAACTTTGTAGTAAAGAAAATATCATAGATGAATGGAGAAGGGAAACATACATGTTTATATGTAGTGTGTTCATACACACACGTATAATAAAGTCAACTTCAAAAGGTTGAGATTCAGTGCTACACTTGATGAAAAGGCAGCCCTCAATAACAGACTAATAATTCAAAAGAAAATTCCTTAGAGCACACTAAACCTTATTTGATATGTAACCCTACCCACTAGGAAATACTTTATGTAGAATTTCCATTGAATAGGCTCTTCTTGCCTGTTTTTCTGGGCTGCCAAAATCAAATACAGGCTCTGGTGCAAAGGTTAATCGCATCCCTTTAAGGGGAAACCCCTTTAAAATCTGATTGCCAAGTGTTAGGGGAAAATTGTAAATATGTAGTAAGTTCTGAATTAAATTTAAGGTTATTTTAATTATAAAAGCATTAATGACAGCAGGAAATTTAATGAAATAGTGGACCATGAAATCAGTGTTATCATTTTAATACATAACAGAATATGACAAACTCTATAAGATTCCTGTTCTCTTTCATGTCTATTACAATTTCCTTCTATTAGTTTCTACAAATAGAAAATTACATATAAAATTGAGTTTAACCAAATCTCTACTAAAATCAGACAATCTGATTTGGTATTATATAACCACACTGAAATTTCATTTAATTTAGAAAGGGCTTCTCCTGGTGCCTTGAATACTAACTACTCTTCTAACAACACGTGTGGAGCTCTGGGTTTGACAGGGGAATAATCCTAGTGCTGAACAATAGATCAAGATTTTAACAGAAAGAATGAAGACGGATAGAAATGGAGAGCTTGACCCACGCTCATATAGGAGAGATTTCAAAAGCATTTCTTGAAATGGTCTGAAGATATTTACTCTTGCTTATCACCTTACAAAAGAATTCTTTCTGAGAAAAAGTTGAAGATTCAGATGTCAGGCCTGACTGTCTCCGAATATGGCATGTCTGAGTCTCCCCTGGTCTCTGTGAAGAATAAAAGGCCTTAGAAAATAGGCCTTATGTGCTTCTACTATACTCACTGAATTGTTATCATAGCTGCCTATTGTAAATCGGTAATTATTTGAGGTCTTCCTCATCTTTCACACAGATGAGAGGTGCTTCAAAATGAAATATTTTAACAGATGATTAACTTGTCTATTTTAGAGAGAAGGACCAAATCGAAAAGTTAGGAGAGAGGGGACTCTTGGGGGAAGTACTAAAACTTAAAGGAAAGATGAGGGGTCTCCGGGTGCTGGTGATGTTCTTGACCTAGGTGCTGGTTATAGGAAGTTTGACTGTGAAAGTTAATTGAGCCATATGATTATAATATGTGCACTTTTCTGTATGCATATTAGGCTTCCCAAAGTTTTTATTTTTAAAAAAGTAATTGCCTTAACATTCTCTAATAAGAATACAGATGCCTGAAATAATGTAAAAATCTCAAACAGTAAAAATTTCTATGTTAGCATTTAGTGGAAATTTCTAGATTTAGCTTTCCCTTGCGCATCATAAAGATAAGATTAGAAGCAGGTAACAGGATTCCTATCTCTTTTGAATCTGGCTAGTCCACTGTGACTTGTCCTATTCTATCTCCTAAGGTCCACACAGTGAAAGTATCCTCAACCATGTAATCCTACAGAATCCTAAAATGATTGCCTAAAATGAATGCCTAAACCATTGATCTTGTTTTGATTGGTCTTCAAGTTTGCAACTGTCCACCAGCCGGGTGCTTATATTGAATCCCTAGTACCTAAATGAATTGTAGTTATTGAATTACTACCTCATTTAGGCAGGTTGCCTTCAGAAGATCTAGAAATATAACTCATATCAGCCTTTAAGGGTTCTCACGTCCAGCCAACTCTCTTCTCCTCTTTGACTAACTCTACCCAGAGTGGTTTGTCAGGCAGTTTTCTCCCCCGATTCTGAATTTCTTAAGGAGATTATTGTAAGATCAGGCCTGGAAGCAATGCAGGGTAATAAAAGTAGCACAAAACTGAGAACCAGAACAAGAATCCATTGGTTTCCACTCATGCTTTATTTTCAATAGCTGTATGACCTCAGGCAACCTCTTTGTAAAACAGAGGTCGAATATCTGCCCTCAGGGTTTCATTATGAGGATGGAATAAGATAATGTATGTGAACATATTTTGTGTGCCATAAACAGCAGTGCCAGAGTTATTACAGTGATGTAGGTTATTTGTTGTAGGCTGTGGGTATGTACTTAGCACCAAGGAGTTACTATTGCTTTGAAAATATTTTTAGCTCTTCTTCTATAAAGCAGATATTCACAACTGCATCCAAGGCATAGGGATGCCGAACTGTTTTTGTTCCACTTCTGGCCACTTCATTAGGCATTTCAAAGTCAGTGTGACTTAGCTAAGCTTGAAGTGCAGACGCCAAATGACAGTGCCAACCCAGTGGGGTGGGGTAGTCCTCTACTCGCCTTCCAGACTACCGTCTGAAAGAACTTTGTATTTGTCCTCAATGTGCTGCACTGGGAGTTTCCCAGATAACCAACCCAAAGCAGATTGTGACAGCAGCATCTAGGTCATTTGAGGCATCTTGGAGCAAGTCTGTTCAGAAAATATTAAATGAGTTTAAAATTTTAAGCTCCAATGATAATGGACAATGGGTCAATGGGGCTCTATTAAGAAGCTGGGTCCAGAGAAAGTGACTTCCGTGGGATGCTCCAGTAGCTAGAGACCATTAATTTAGAGGTGAATTGTTTCATGGATCAAGAAGACATTTCCTAGAGGAAAACTATTGCAAAACCTTGGACTGTCTCCTATGGAATCCTGAGCACCCTTATCTCCATTTAATTCAAACAGAGTTTTAAATAATATCCCAGTTCAACCCTGCAGGAATTCTGAAACGTGCCTCAAAGGCTTTGTAAGGTTACATGGCCCAGAGGGAGTTGGAAACTAAATTGAATTCTTTAGCTTTACAATTTCTTTACTCAGCTAGAGCTTACACGTTACATTATTTAATGCACTTTGGAGTAGTAGCCTCTGTCTTGTTCTTAAGTCCCAGATAAGCCATAACTAATACTTCAAGAATTACAAAATCAGAGAATAGACAGCTTAAAATAAACATAAAGATGTTTGCAATTCTCATGGAAAATAACAACTCTCTATTCTAAGGAATACAGACCATAAATATGCCCACAGACCAGAGTTCTAAATCTTTTTAAGGGGAAGCCGGGTGGCTAAGCAAGTTAATTATATTGCTGTCCTATGGGCAGGATGGAAGGTTATGCAGTGCCTTCGAATGCTTGTTTCAGTTCTACGTATTGTAAGAATGGCACTCTCATCAGAGCAGCAATCAAGCTGTCCTTTTTGTGGTGGCCCTTTCATTACATGCTTTCAGAAGCTATAGTGCTCTAGCCACAGCCTGGTGTTATTCAAGGGGGTAAAAAAGGGAGCAGACTGAAGGCTGCAGAAGGGGGCCTTGCAGTCGACCCCCTACAAGAAGCACTAGGGCTTTTCTTAGGAGAGAGGTCTGGGGGTGTAACTGCAGACACAAAAGGAGCAGTCCGCAATGGAATTGGTATCAGGTGCAGGTTTCACCGGGGCCTGGGTGGAGAAGGCAGAATTCACTGTGCTGTGATTTTCCAGCCGGCAATAATCCTCTCCCTTGCTGGCCTGATGCTAGCGTCTAAGGGCTCATGTCAGGTCCCTTGTGTTAAGCATTGGCTTGGCTTGAGCTGCTTCTTTAAAAGTACAGATCTCTTCGGGAGAGGCAACTCATTAAGCCACTTAACACTATAGTGTGAATGAATCTGGAGGGACAGGGAAGGGAGTAGAAAGGGAAGGTGAGAGATGCCCAAAACCAAACTACACATTTATGCAGAGCCTTGCTAGGGAGGCAGCGTGGGTGGGTACGAGGCAGAGGAGGAGCCATTTGCTGCTCCTTTGCTTGCACAGTCCCAAGTCAGTGTCCCTGTCAGGTCAGCGGGAGGTCGCCACTGGGAGAGGAAGGCCAGTGTGCGGAGTCCCGCTTAAGAAAGAGCACCTCCCTCCATGCCGCCCCCTTCTCCAGCCCTCTGCAGGCTTGTCCTCTCTCCACACTCACCCTCTTTGTGGCCTCCTTCCCAGGCCTGCTGTATGTGGTTCTCAGACCCTTTCGAAGGTCACCCTGCGGCCATTTCACACCCAGTGCGCCTGCTCACGGGGGCAGGGAGCTGGTGGGAGGGGCGGCAGGACAACCCAAGGGCTTGAAAATAACTCCTCGGAGGAGAGATGGAAGGAGGTGGGATGACGCTGCCTGGGAGGCGAGGCTGAAGGGCGGCGGAATGAACGTTCTGCTCTGCGTGGGGTGGGGACCGCTGAGGGTCACACAGCAAGAAGGGAGCCGGATGGCAGGGGAGGAGTGGTGGTTGGATTTAAGGAAGCTTTATCATCCCTCTTTTAAAAACAATAGACTAGGAGTGAGAGAGAGGCTTGGCTTAACCAGGGATAGACTGCAGGGGAAAAGTGGGAGAAAAGAAATAATTTGTGAAGTACAATATTTTTCCAATTTTTAAAGGTTACTGGACGCTGTTTCTTTGAATTAAATTGTATGCCAAACTCTAATGAAAGCCTAACTTCGCTGGCTGAACTGGGGGTAGGTGGCCAGGAAGCTAGTCCAGCAATTCCTCCCTGTTGGCAGAGGCTGTCCTGAGGGATCCCAGGCTTTCTGAAATGCAAACTAAAAAGCCCTGGTACAGTGTTTTTAGTTTACAAAGTACTCGCACATACTCTACCCGGTCTGATCCTAACAAAAGCCTTGGCATCCTTATCATATTACAGCTGAGGTGATCGGGCCAAGGGAGCTGAAGGAAGTGGCTGCTCATATTAGGCATGACAAGGACCTCACCAGGCGTTCTGGCCCCAAGGAAACAGCCCAGTCCCCGGCATAATGCACTGCCTCAGAGGAGCTGCCTCCAGACCTGTAAGAAGCTCCCGGTCTCTACCTTCTGGAACCTCAGTGAGAAAGTCGTTAAGGTGCACCTGTATTGGGGAGTCGTTCCATTTCTAAAACTCAAAACTAGAGACCCGAGTTACTTGGGACCATGGAAGGACAGAGAGCAAACAAGGACTCTGTGATGAGGTGATTCTTATGAGTCTTCCCACTGCATAAATTATCCAGAAATGGACCAGCCCTGGGTCTGGGACACAGGAGTCTGCCAGAAGTCTGAGACAAGGACTTAGTGAAACAATTAGGACAAAGATGAGGTGGCAGATGAGCAAGCTGATGCTTTCAAACTAATTGAGAAAAGAGAGGCAGATGTGCATGGGAAATGCTGGCTTTGAAATTGTCAAAATCAGAACATAAGTAAAGTGACACTTGTTTTGTCTAATTCCAGGCACCTTTCAAACAGAGATGCAGGCCCCACCTCTGTCACCCACTCCGGGCGTACTCTTGTGGAACAGGAACATACAGCTGCAAGTTGTTTTTGAGGATAGTCCACATCACTGCCTCCCATCCCATGCTGGAGAATTCCTTCCTTCTTTGCTCATGCATAATTTGCCCTTCGGCGTTTTAACGTGGGGCTGAGCGCTGCCCTCTCCTTTCTCCCCTCTCCCTCTTCCTGCCTCCCTTCTCCGAGTTTCCTCCCATCTCTCTTTCAGTCCACCCACATCCTTTTCTCCCTAAAGTGCTTCTTCCTCTCTCTGCCTCTTTCACTTCTCTCTTCAAAAATGAGAGTGAGAAGAGAAGGGCGGTAAGGGAATTCCACAGCCTGAATACCTCATTCTGTGTGTTCTCTCTTACCCACTATCAGGGGAAACTCTTGCTCTGTACTTAAAAAGCTGGTTTGTATTTTCTGCATGTGCTGATGTGTTCTAAAATATTTAAAAGAAAAAATAATGCTTTCACTGCATGACAAAATATAATCTGTGTCAAAGAGCAAGTCTGGTAGAAAGCAGCTTTAGCAGGAGCCAGGATGGGCCTAGTCAAGGGCAACAGCAAGCCGCAAGTTCCCAACTTCCTTTCAGCTGCCACGAACACCCACTTGCCAGGGCTCTCCATCCTCAGTGGGTAGCACACAAACAAGCAGGGGATACAGGGCCATTGTTCTAGGATTCAAGGTCAACAATTCTACATACTCAACCTGGCCTTACAGACCCTGGATTCCTGCCTCACTAGCCTAGCATATTTCTAGGGGCAGTTGAGATCTTAACCAATTTCTGTGGATATGGCCTTTTACCTGTCTACATAGGTAGGAGGTTAAATTAAATAAACCGGGGAACGTTGGCCTGGAGGCTGACTTGTACTTTGAGTTACTATGTAAAAAAAACAAAATCTAACTTAAGAGTCTAACAAACAGCCAAATTTCAGCCAATGACAGGGAGCCAATTGATCAGACCATGCCCAAATAAGGCAAATGCCTACCTATAGCCAACCAAATGATTTCTCCACTTTGCTTTTGTATTCAGCCTATACAAGCTCACTGCTCACAGTGCTGGGCAGAGCTCTCTGAACCTCTTCCGGTTCTGAGTGCTGTCCAATTCATGAATTGTTCTTTGATCAAACAAACTCTGCTAAATTTAATTTGTCTAAAGTTTCTCTTTTAACCTCCTAACTCTGATTTTTCTCCTCATCTACCTTTTCTTTCTGCTCACCTACCCATATGATTTCTTACATTCAAGCTCTGGTGGCATGATACATTTGTGGTCCAGAAACATTAGCATGGTAATAAGCACTTGTTAAGTGAAGAAAATAATCTTCATATGCGGAAAACTATGATCATGAACCTTGACCTCTCTCCCTAGTCCAATATTTCCCCTGTGGTTGTTAGCTTCACAGTATTGCTGTTCTGTGTATTCCTTTGCATATTTTTATCTCTTCTTTTCTCTATCATTTATACAATAATCATACTCCAGCCCTTTTATATTCTACATGCAAAATGTTCTTTGACTTTGTCCCCTCCTTTCCATTTCTTGGGTCACTGTCCTAGCTTAGGCTCCTGCTATCTCTTAACTTGAAAGATGCCATTCATTGATTCTTTTCCCTTTCCCGTTCATCTTCCACTTTTCAGATAATTTCCAAAAATCTGATTTTTATCACTCCCTGGCCTAACTGTTGCTGCTGGCTCCCTATGACTGGCACAACGTTGATGCTCCCAGTGACCTGGACACAACTCACTTTCCAGGTTCATCCCCCATCATACGCTCTCCCTCCCCTCATCCTGTACTATCCTCTGTTTTGAAAATAAGCCAATCCCACTAGAACCTCTGCCAGCATTTATGCTTGAGGTCAAATTGTTTCGTTTTATTAGAATATATATTTAAATTTCTTACTCACCTAAACCCTACTCAACTTTCAATCAGAGCTCAAATTCTGCCTCTTCTGAAAGGTCCTCTTCTGTCCACCAGGCAGAATTAAGTACCCTTTCTTTGTTCCTATAGTACGTGATTCATAGATCTCTTGTCATATCCACTATTTTTTCCAGTATTATAGTTATTATTTACAGATCTATTTTTTTCCATTAGGCTCTGAACACTTTAAGAATGTTGTTGTTGTTGTTGCTGAAGTATTCTTAGCTCAGATCTTGGTACCCAGTAGACAACAGATGAGATGCTCTCAGGGCCTTGGTGATTAGGCACTAAGAATAGTGAAATTTGCTGACTCTGAAATGGCCCAGTTACTCCTGTTTCTGACACACATAGTAGTGATGTCTCTTGGATAGCCAGGATGGGGAAAGAAGCCCTTCTTTGTGAGTATGATAGCATGTTAAAGTGGAACTCTTCCTGTATTGGAGCTTTGTGTGAAGCCTCAAAAGCTGAGAACAACGGATTCCAAGTATCTCAACATCCAAATGCAGATGTAAGACCATTTATGAAGAAACTGCAAAGGGAATAATAAAAACTACTTTTATGAGCAATATCAAGAAAAGATTAAAGATTCATTAACTGAAGTGGTCTCCAAACTGGGCTTCCCAATTTTATACTTTCTCTCCTTTCTCCCTAGTGCTCTAACATAGCTGCCACAGTGATCTAAGTTCCTCCTCAGAAGACACATGCTCTCACTCAGAGTGAAAGCTCAAATTCTTGCAATGGCTTCCAAGCAGCTTTCATTTTCCTCTTGAACCTCATCCCCTGCTACACCTCCTTTTGCTTTCTCTGCTACATCCATATTGACCTCCTTGCTATTCTTCAATTGTGCAAGCACACTCCTGTCTCAGGGCCTTTGCACTGGCTTGCCCTGGCTAACCTCTTCACATCCTTCAAGTCTTTGCTTAAGCATCACTTTCTTACTGAGGCCTACACCATCACCCTATTTAAAATTGAGAGCCATAAATGCTAGTAGTCCCAATTCCTCATATCCTCCTCTACATTTCTTTTCATAGTGTAACAGGATATAAAATTGAATTTTTCATTACTTTATTATATCTCTCTGAAGGGGAGTTGGATCTTTATTTTTTTGTTGTTCACTGATTTGTATACCAAGCACCCATTCTACTGAAGAAGTTTAGGATATCACTTGCTTTCTGTACTAGTCATTAGCTAAATCAGGATTTCCGAGAAAGAAAGGTTGGCTCATCAAACTCACTTCTTCCCCATAACAACCATATTTTTCATTTGCTTTGAGTCCTACTCATATGTCAGCTCTTGAATTCTTCAAAATGGCCCTTTCAATAAAATTATCTATTCACTATTGTTTGCTAGGATTTTAAAGAAGCTGTTCAGAGTAGCTTTATCATAAAAGCTGTCTCCTTTCAAGCATAGGTAACAGAAAGAGATTTTCCATCTTGTTTTCCTCTTGCTCTACTATGTCTTTTCAACGTCTCACTTCACTTCTTTCCCAGGTAGAAAAGATGATTCACCTGTGTGTTTATATTTACAGAAGGAAGAAGAGGGATCAAGTGAGCTGACTTAGGCAAAAAATAATGAAGCTAGGAAGGAGGGATAAGACATATGAAATTAGTTTGGATAGAGTTGTTGACAAAGCCAATCTTTAATGCCAGGCTTATAAAAACAGAAGACAAGGTAACTTGTCACAGATTTCAGTATGTGCTCAAACCTTAGAATCATACATAGATAGAAGCACAAATATTGAGTCCTTATGCTTCTCCACAAATCAGAGAGGTATGGTGGAAAGACCATAGGACTTGAAGCCAGCAGACTGGGCCACATTCTGACACATCCACCAATTCTTGTGTTAACATAGGCCTGTCAATTACTCTCTAACTTGGGAATAATGATACAGAGGCTACCCTATTTCACAGAGTTGTGGAAGGTAAATGAGAAAATATTTGGGAAGGCATATTTCTTAGTGCTCTATAAATATTGTAATAATTTATTCCAGGATTAAGGGGATTTATTTATTAGCCTATGGAACAAAGGTATTAAGATTCATTTGAATCTGCATGAAAAAAAATTCAACATTGTTCCATTTTATCACACCAGGGATGCAAATCCTTTTATTATTATGTGTCTACATTTATCAACTGGGGAATGCAGCCCTCAGCTGCCTTTCTTCCCACCAAGATTGAGAAAGGTAACAGTGGCAGCTGGAAAAACACAGAACTATGAATAGAAGGTTAAGGATTCCAGACTTCTTAAATATCTTCATCTCCGATACTTTCCAAATTAGCAGGGTTTTTCTTGTCATTGGTATTGCTTATGTAGTATGATCAGCCCAAAAGTCCCTCTACTCTCTAAAAGGTCTGTCATTGTTACCTAAATGTCCATCATTAGTGATCCCATTTCTTTACATTACGGCATTAATTTCTGCTCCAATCCCTTTAAATTGTCACACTGAAGAATGGTGAAAATGAGGTCTAGAGCATCAGGCATCCCTGGAGAGGAAGAGGCACTGGCTACATAAAGGAAAGAATGGCTTAAAAAGGAAGTGAAAAGACATCAGAGCTCAACTTTATCACCTCTGAATTCTGCCTTGGGCTGCCCTGTAAAGCAATAATCCCTTCTGCCCCCACTCTGACTCTTTCTAAGCATGATGAAAGATGCTGAACAGTGAGGGCTGAAGCAGAAATGTGAGTTCTTACATTTCTCTAGGTATCTTACTTGTAAATTGAAGATTAAATACAATTTTTAAGGTGGAGATCAGTTTTGCCCTTAGAGTTATCTTGGCTTCTATATAACTCTGCCCCCAGCCAACTGCTTGTGTTAATTCCTGCCAACATTTTAGGGCCATTTTTTTTCCTCCAATAAGTGCCATCAAGAAACCACTGGGGCTTTGGATTGCCTATCATGTGGCTCAGTTATGAAAGCATAAAGTTAGTTATGAGGGCTTAGATCTCTACCAGATGCAACTGGAAGAGCTGCCTTGGGATTTAGTACAGTCCCTTGGTAACCTTGATAATCTTGGGCTTGCATCACTTATTGTAAGAAGCTTGGTGTATGCTGAAATTGACTTTAGGGATTCCATTGCAAACCCCTTTGGTCACTGGTTTGCATTTGGGACACAGACTTCTATATTGTTTTGGTTTATATGGGGCTTCTCACTTTAAGGTACTTTTTTCTTTTTAATGGTACGTTTTTTGGGGGAAGATGTGGGTATAGAGGGTGGGGAGGTATGGGAAAGAATGAAAATGAATCTAGTGAAAAAACTAGATGAGAATTTCATTATGAAACCAGTCAGTTTTGAAAAACCCAACTTTGTTTTTTTTTTTTCTTTTGAGAACAAGTCAATCAAATACACACAATGATGATTCTTAACCCTTCTGCTGTCTGTGCCTATGAAATGCTACTTAAAGCTGTTGAAGAAATATAGGAAGAAAATGGTTTTGAATGTCAAAGGAGGGAATTAATGAAAACCAAGATTACAAGAACCAAAGTAATCATTGCCACCATAAGAAAATCAGTCATGTGCATTATAAAGATCCTCTGTGATCCCAAGACAAAGACTTCATGGCTACTTTTACATGACAGATATTGAAGAGGGACTCATAACTGTCCAATAGGGCTAAACCAAAGATGATGATAAATGCCCAAAATTAAAGGTGCACAATGATTGTATTAACAGTTACCTTTATCCTTGGCTCCAATTATGAGATGAGACTCTGTCTAGAAATCTAAAGAAAACAGAATTGAAGTCACAACAAAATTGTGAGTTTGGAAAAATTGACATTTTAAAAATGAATATAATCTCCTTGTTCTGGTTATTTGGCCAGCTTCAAGTACACAAGGGGCATTTCCTTTCCCCCACATAAATAATGCATGTTTTCCCTGTATGAGTTTATTTGGAAGTAATACTGTACAGTAATTAAGAGCAAGAGCCCTGGAGTCAGACTGCCTGTGTTCAAACTCTGCCATTGACCCTGGATATGTTAATTAACCTTTCCAAACATTAATTTCCTCTTTTGCAAAAAGGGAAGGATGCCTGGCATATAGTAAGTGCTCAGTACTTACTATATTTTAAGTACATTATAGATATTATGACTACAGTAAATACTGTTGCCCAGCCCGTATTCCCTTTTCCAGTGCATGCATCCTCCAGCTGTTTTTAATGTTGATGTTAAAAGATCACAGCTGATCTCTATTTGAAGACTTGCTCTTGTCAAGGGGAAGGAACCTAGATTGGGAAATTGCGACCCCCCTACTCTCTGCTAGCAGCCAGTGACTTACTCACATGGGTTACAAGAGGCTACAGGCTCCATCTGCCTGTTCCCCTGTTCCCCTGCATGGAGCAGGCCAGAGCTAGACGTTTCCTGAGATCACATCCTTGCTCAACCTCTTCCCCTTCCCTATCCTGGTTTTTTCCCTCCCTTACAGGATATTTTTCTTCCCCCTCAATAACCCACATGCACTTGAATCTTTGTCTCAGGTTTCTAGTAACCTGACTTAAGAACTACATTTCTTTGATTTTAAGCTACATATATTTTCACATTTTAACCATTCTGAAGTTAGGATATATCTTAAGATCATTATTGGCTAGGATAAAGTTTTCATGTTCTGTACATTGAAATGAAAATTGCAGAACGAGTGTCAAGTCTTTGAAGAAAATCCTGGGACAACACTGGAGCATTCTTTTGCTGTGTCACCAGTGTTCTTGGTGGCACAGAGGACCATACTTTGCAGAGAAACAGTCAACAATGACTCCGGTTGAATAGCTGAAAAGTTGAAAAGTCAGACTGAATGAGTAAAAGTGTTATAAATATTTTAACCTATTTATTTTGCTTTTACTTTTCTTTTCAAATGTGCAAAACAATGATATATAATAAGTTTTATCAAAATAATTTTAAAAGAGCTTTTTCAAAAATACAAAAAAAAAAAAAATGCTAACTGATGATTTTGATAAAGGTGACCCTGCAGTGCAATGGGGAAGGGATGTTCTTCCAGTGAATGCTCTGGAACATCTGGATGTACAAATTGGGGAAAAGAAATCTCTTTTTTTATTTCAACATATTATGGGGGTACAAATGTTTAGGTTACGTATATTGCCCCTGGGCCCCGCCCCCCGTGTCAGAGCTTCAAGCGTGTCCATCCCCCAGATGGTGCACATCGCACTCATTATGTATGTATATACCCATCCCCTCATCCCCTCTCCCGTCTGCCCGACACCCGATTAATGTTATTCCTGTATGTGCACTTAGGTGTTGATCGGTGAAACCAATTTGATGGTGAGTATATGTGGTCCCCATATCCGTATCCCAAATCAACCCCATATGTACTGCAGATGTAAAAGTGGGAGGTGAAACAATGAAGTTACTGAAAAATAACATCTGAGACCATCTTCATGAGCTTGGGTTGGGCAAATATTTGTCAAGCAGGACCCCAAATGCTTTAATTATAAACAAAAACATTAATAAATTGGACTATGTAAAAATTAAGAACTTTTCTTCATCAAACACACCATTAAAAGAGTGCAAAACAATTCATAAGATGGGAAAAAATATTTACAACATATATCTGACAAAGAAACCCTCCTACAAACCAATAAGAAGACCAAGATTCTGACAAAATACTGGGCAAAATCATGGACAAACACTTCACAAATGAGGATATCAAATGGTCAATGAATACAAAAGGTGCTTAACTTTATTAGTCACCAGGAAAACGGCAAATTAAAACCACAGTTAATACCACTATACCCCACAAGAGTAGCTAAAATACAAAGACCAACAATATCAACTTGTAAGCTTGTTAAACAACTGGAACATTGCTGGTGGGAATGTTAAATGAGCAACTACTTTGGCAAAATGTATTGATAGTATTTACTAAATATCTACTCTGACCCAGCACTTCTCCTTCTGTATGTATCCAACAGAAATGATAAATGTTCATCAAAATAAAAGTACAAGAATGTTTATAGCAGCATTATTTGTAATACCTTCAACAGCCAAGTGCCCACCACTAATGTGATGGATCATTATATTGTGTATATTCATGCAATGGAGTACTATACAGCAATGAGAGCAAATATGTTACAACTACATGTAATAACATGGGTAAATATCACCAGCATAATGTTGAGCAAACAAAGCCAGACTCAAAAGAGTACATAATGTATAATTCTATTTACATAAAATTCTGAAATGGGAAGAAAACTATGTATGTTGTATAAGAAGCCAGGATAATGGTTACTTTTGGAGGAAGGTTGTAACAGAGAGCACATAGTAAGTGCATACAGGGCTTCGAAGGTTTCAGCAATGCTCTAGTTCTTCATCATGGTGCTGTTTACACGGGTGTGCTCACATGATGAAAATTCACTGAGCTTTGTTTATGAGATTCATACTTTTTGGTAAGTATGTAAAATGAAAACACTGTCATTGTTAAATTGGCAGCCATTTCCCCCCTTTCCTAGCAGTATTTAGATAATGATGTGTCTTATAACTGATGGCATCTTGATAGAGGTAAAATATTATTATCATCAGCCGTCAAGTAGTAATATTTTCCTGATTCTAATTTCTTTTCTTTTTTTTTTTGAGAGTCTCGTTCTGTCACCCCAGGTGGAGAATGGCTGGTGTGTGTCCTCTCTTCCTTTGTCTCCTTTGCTGTTTAGACTACCAGATTTGGTCCCAAAGTTCTCCCCAATTTTTGGGGGGAGCAAAGATCAAAGCCCTACCCTAGGGGTAGTGGCATAATGAGCTGGAAGGCACATGGAACCCTAATGAATTTGTGGGGCCACCACGCTCTATCTTGTGTAGACCATTGTTAGGTCAGATTATGTGCCATAGGCCACTGCACTTGGTCCTAACTAACACGGTCAGCAAATCCTCATCCTTCTCTGGACTCTAAGACCAGAAGACCTGACAGAGACAAGTCAAATGCAGAGAGCTCAGGCGAACCACTTCTACTGTCTCCTGGAAGGTCCCGGGCTATTTTCAGAATATAAGTTTGTCACCAATTTGGGTATTTTCCCCCACTTCTATGCCTGAAAGGGCTTCAACTCTGGAAAAGAGAGAGAGAGGAAAAAAAAAAAAGGGAAATGCTAGCCTTTGGGATAGTTCACCAGATGCTTTCTTTAAAGAGAAGTATTTCTTTTTCTGCCTTCAAACTCTTCTAAATGAAATCTGAGTGCAAGCCAGTGCGTAAAGTAAGCAAGAGCCAAAGCGCTCTGAAGAGGGATGGAGACAAAGTGCAGCGTCATGACTCTTCCCTCTCCTTGCCCCAGAGGGGGCTCTGCCAAATCGCTGTGGCCCTGTGGAGCCCAGGACTGTGCTCAGAAGTGGCGCTGTGTCCCCTTCCTCCCTGGACCCACTCCCACTCCCCAGCCCAGCCCGGGGCTTTGCTGAGAACACTTTATTGGTTGTCACATTATTATTCTCTTCAGTGCTCTCTGTCTTCCATCTGGGGTGGAAGGGACACAGTGAAGCAGACTATTACATTGCTGATGTGGGATTTTTAGGGGAAAATTGAGGGAAATTATAGGGACTACCCAGCTGTGGTGAAATCTCCTCACTCTCTTCCCACAGGACCCATTATTTTGGAAACTGCAACTATTAAAAATGATTTACAGTCACTTGCCAACTTTACCAAGCTGTTAGACTCACATGAATCTTACCTCTCTCTTGCAAAGGGTATAGACAGTCAAAGCGTGTCCACTCTCAAAATGGTGTGGAATTTGATGACTGCTATTTAAAGAGTTGAAATCTACTATACTTTCAATGTCACCCTTATCTCCCTGATGTCTATTCTACTTGATCTTATTTCCTATCTCCTAGATCCTGTCTCCCATATCAGCTCATTTCTACCTTGAAGTCTTTTCCTGCTAAAGATGTCTCTGGGCTTTTGCTTGTTTAGTCTTCTCCTTTCAAATATAGAGAAAATCCCTTGAAATTTTTATCTTTACCCCTTATTTAAGGTGGTGCTATTTAATTATATTCACTTTCTTCCTTTTCCGACTCATCAAGAAAGACAGACACCTGAGATGAGTGAAAACCCTATAAGACTGACCCAAATCCTTCCAGCTTGGTACGCCGACAGGTCCTAGCTGTAGCCCAATCTCCCAGTTGCCTTATTACCTTAGAATATCAAAGAGCTCTGGTGAAGATGAAGGCGCAACCGTGAGGTGGCTCTATAGTAGCAGCTGTGAGCAGACCTTTAGCTAATTAATAAAAGTCAATTTCTTCAGAGATTGATGTCAACTGTGGGGACCCTGCTTTAGAAGGGTGCTGCTGTCTAGTCCATTTTGTATTTCACTTCAGAGGCTGCTGCTTTGTGCAATGAACACTTAAGAAACAGAGAGGAAATTGTTTTTCTGGAGGAAATGCTCAGGAGACCTCCTAGTAGCTTAGATTGTAGCAAAGGAAATGTCTTTAGGGTGAAAAAAGCATAAATGGAGCATAGTAAAATGAGCCATTTTCAAGATGTGTGTTTGAGAACTTGAAAGCAATGGGTTACTTTGAGTAGAGGCAAAATGGATAATTTCACTATTTGTCTATCACATTAGATAACTATTTGGGGTAGGGGGAGAACTTCTAAGACTCTAGGTGGGTAGCTTTCTTAAAAAAGCATGCTATATAAGGTCTTACTGTTTGGTTTTTATATTATAAAAGTAACTCGTGTGTGCTGTAGAAAGTTGCAAACAATAGGGAGAAGTATTACACTGTTTGCGGCAGGGTGGGCTATGCTGCCTGGGGTTGGTTAGCCCCAAGGATGCCCCCCACCCCCACCGTGATCCACCTCTTGCTTTGCATACCCTTGTGCATTTCCTATCCCCTTGAGCATGGGCTGCATTAGGTGACTTGCTTCTAACAGAGTAAGGCAGAAGTGATGAGATGTCATTTCTGAGATTATACTATAAAAAGACTATGGCTTCCGTCTTGTTCTCATCTCTCTCTCTCTCTCTCTCTCTCCCCCCCCGGGGAAGCAATCTGTGCTGTTATGAGCAACGCTATGGAAAGGCCAGGGATGTCTCTGGCCAAAAGCCACCAAAAAGCTGAGACTTACCAACAGCCATGTGAGTGGGCTTAGAAGCAGATTCTCCAGCCCCAGTAGAGCCTTCAGATGTCTACAGCTTTGGCCAACACTTTGATCGCAGCTTCATGAGGGGTCCTGAGCCAGAATCCCTCCTGAGTTCCTGACCTGTGAACTGCTAAGCTTGGGGGTTAATTTGTTATGTTACAACAGATAACTAGTACACTACAGGAATTAGCTCTCACATCTCAGTGGCTTTACAAAATAATCCCACCCCTCCACCCCCAACACACACACATATACAAACTTGCACTACACTTTTAGTTCAGGCTAGGCACTCTCATGCAAAACTGTCTTCCGTGGGTGACTTACTGGCCCAGGCTGCTTTCATTTCGTGGTAGAGAGATTGTTTGGAGGACTCAGAACTTTAAGTAGCCCAGACAAAAAGTGATGCATGTCATTTTTGCTTACATAGCATGGAAAGTCACATGACCCCACCTGACTGCATCGGAAAATGGAAAATTAGAGGAGTATATGGATAGTCAGTGAGAATTGAATTAAATGTTTCTGCCACATGCATGGTACAAAAAGCGAACATCCACTCTTCTCTTCCCCGTCAAACATTTCATGTTTAACTCTTTGAATTGTGCCCTTTCAGATACATACACTTATCACACAAGTACACAGACATGTAAAAAATTATATTTTTTATATGCCTGTGTGCTTACATTATTATATTTGATATATAATTTTAAAAATATATATGATTATAATATGTATTATATATGATATATGCATGTGTAAAAATAACCTCAAATTTCAACATAGAGATCTATCTCATTCTTGGTACTAATATCTGCTTGGTATTCCATGGTATGGAATGTATAATTCATTGGTTGTTTTCCTATTTATGAAACATAATTTAATAATTTCTATGGCTATAAAAATGTTGTAATAGCCCAATTTTCACCTGTAACTTCTCTAACTTGTCTATATGACATCATGTGCATACACTGGAACCAGTCCACAGAGAGAACAAACCCTGTCTCTAATAACTTTTGCCTTACCCAACTCTTGCTGGCTGCTTAAATAAAGGGCATCATCATGTTTGCTCCTCTTTTCAAGGTCAATGAGAGATGTTAGGGAGCTGTTGAAGAATTTAACTTCACTAGCCATCATTCTGATATGAACACGAGGCAGATGGGAACTGGCACTGATTAAGTACAGGGTACTTAGACATTGTGCTATGCATTTATATATTGATTTCACTAAAACCTTATGGTATCCCCATGAACTATGTAGTTGTTATTAAACTTCCATGGTGAAATCTTCATGGGCTTTAAGCACCTCTCTGCCTCCACCCCCACCACATATACTCACCATGTATAATAATATGGATGTGTGTATATACATGTGTGCATATATATGTGTGTGTGTATATATATATATATATATATATATATATAAATGTAGAAAGCAGAGTTAACAAGCTGTAACTATTGCTGCTTTTCTTAGTGAAGATATTATAAAGATCCATGTGCCCTTTCTCAGAAGATAGACCATACATCTTTAAAAAGGAAAAAGAACATGCAATATTTGCAAATTTTCTGGGAAGATCTCTCTGTTTGAAAGTATACTAGTTTGCTTTCCAATGTTTCTATTAAAGAACAGAATAACAATATATATATATATATATATATATATATCCGAAGTGAAGGGAGAGGTATAACTGGTTGTCCCACCATTGGTCTTTCGTTTTTACTTGGGAATTCTGTTAAAGGGTGAGAACATCCTATGCCTTTGAAGCAGTTGCCAGCTTGTGTCTGTGGTTTCTGAGGGTTGCAGGCAAACTCCTCTGGGTTCTTCTCTCTGACCAAGCAAGCTTTTGAAGTTCAGAGGCCTGGGACTGCTAGATAGCAAAGTATTCCACTTTGGCAGAGAGGTGAAAACAAAGAGAGTAATATCCAAATAATATCTGCATTTTTAAAGCATTTTCTTGGTTGGGGGATATAGGGAGAGAAAATTCCCTTGACTGGTCTCTGGCTTCTGGAGTTCTGCAACTTCCTTCTGTCTGCAGTTCAAGGAAACAAGGTAAGGTGCAGTGCAGAGTGGGAGCCATCTTCTCCAATCCTAGAAGGTATTAAGGTAGTATTACTGTTTCAACTTTGCAGATGAACAAATAGATTAAGGACTATAACCCCTTGCTCTGAATAACCATACATACCTCAGGACAGGTGCTTTTCCTATTTGGATTGAAGTAGGTGATCTCTTGAGGTCTCTTAATATTTAAAATATTAGGTCATTAAGTAAGAAATGTCCTATTTCCAATCAAAAGTGTAGTTTATTATATCTCAAACAAGAAGCAATACAATTAATCAAAGTATGTGCCTAAACTATTGACAGTTTTGCCTTCTTAATAATAGCTTGGTTATGCCAACAGTGAAGAAGCCTGGAGAGCAAGTGGCAATGAAATCATGAAAGGCATTTTCCACAGCTAGTCAAGAATTGAATATTTTTCCTTGAAAGAAGTGGTTCAAAGCCTGGAAGAAGTGGTAGTCGGTGCAAGGTCTAGTGAATACTGTAAATGATGGAGTTTTCCAAGTCTAGCATCTGTAGTTTGAACTGTGTTGTTTGTGCAACATGTGGTCAAGTGTTGTCTTGCAAGAGGATTGGCCTGTCTCTATCCTGAAGATCAATCTTGTCTGCTTAATCACAAGCATCCTCATCATTTCGTCCAACTGGTTGCAGTAGACAACCGCTGTAATCAATTGACCAGGTTTCATGAAGCTGTAGTGAATAATACTCTCACTGGACCATCGAACAGGCACCATTATCTTTTTCTGATGAATATTCAGTTTTGGACTGTGTTTGGCACTTCATCTTTATCCAACCTTTGTGCCGAACACTTGCAATTGTCAGAAAGAATCCATTTTTCATCACACATAACAATACGGTGTAGAAATGGTTCCTCTTTATGTTGTGACAACAAAGAAAGGCAAGCTTTGAGATGAATTCTCTTCTGACACTTGTTTAATTCACGTGGAACCTATCCATCCAGCTTCTTTACCTTGCCAATTTGTTTCAAATGGTCCAATATTGTTGGAATAGTAATGTCAAACCTTGCTACTAATTCATGTGTAGGTGGAGATGGATTCACTTCCACTACAGATTTCAGCCCATCATTATCCACCTTGGTCTCAGGTTGCCCACGTGGTTCATTTTCAAGATTAAAATCACTAGAATGGAACTTCTCAAGCCATCAACCTACTATGTGTTCGTTAGTCACATCCTTCCCAAACACTTTGTTGACATTTCGAGCTGTCTGCGCTGCATTAGTTCCACGATGGAACTAACATTCAAAAATAATACAAACTTTTGACTTATCCATGGTTTCACAAAAATTGCTCTAAAAACATTTTTGAAAGATAATCACAAGCTAAAACATGCATTTAAAAGACTGAGGATGCACCTTCACAATAAAAATAAAACAAGAAGTTTCAAAGTGAAATGTCAGAGATATCAATTGTCAAAGTTAGTACTTAAGGAAATTGGACACTTCATACTTAATAACCTTAATACATTATTCTAAGCAGAACTTTGGCCAAATTATATACATCTAGAAGAACTTTCCTTCCATCCCAACACCTTGAACACTTTCTCTGGACAACCTAAAAATAAATTCTTATTTTACAGCCCTTCAGGTGACAAACAATTTGGGGCCATTGCAGAGAACACTCTGCTAAGGAATTTGATCTGTCCAAAGTAAGGAAAAATTTTAGCTACAGAATTTTACATTTTACCATGTTTCTGCAAATCAAAACAGTAGAGGATAAAGTTTCTGTTGGAAAGGTATTATATTTGGCCTTGTTTTCTATGTATCTGCAGGTTCCTGGACATTTTATGGAACCAGGAAAGGGGGACTGAAGCTACTTTGCAAAACAATGCCAAACAGGGGTATCAATGCCAGATAGGAAGGCTATAAAGACTGGGTTGCATTGATAAGCAGTTTTCCTTTTTTTAGTATTGTATATTTCACTATAGTTAGAAGAGAGGTCTTGAAATGTTTCCAACAAATAGAAATGTTACTCAAGGTGATGGATATTCTAAGTACCCTGACTTGATCAGTACACATTCTATGCATATGACAAAATATCACATGTACTACATAAATATGTACAAATAATATGCATCAATAAAAAGATCAGACAAAAATGTTATAATAAATGCTTTAAAATGGGAAAAAAAATTAGACTGTCCCTCCAAGAATTATTGTTAGTCATGGGGAAATGTGTGTGTGTGTGTGTGTGTGTGTGTTCTGATAATCCATTTATTCATTCAATAAATATTTACCAAGTGCCTCCTATGTATCAACACCAATGCACTTGCTGGGAATAAAATAACAACCAAAAAAACCAAAAATTCTTACCATGATGGAGCTTTTTCATCTAAGTGGGGGAAAAGAGTCAAAGCAATAGTTAACGTAAGTAGAGTGTCAGATGCAAAGGATTACTATGGAGAAAATAAAAGTGGAGAGGGCAAAAGCGAGCATGGGGTGGAGGAGTTTTCAATTTTAAATAGAATAGTGATGGAGACATTTGAGACTTGAGCCTCTCAGATATCATAGGGAGGAACATTCTAGGTAGGGTGTTGCCAGGAAAAGCAAGGAGGCCACAGGGGCTGGAGAAGAGCAGATTTGTGGACCAAGAGAGAGATAAGGCCAAATGGGTAACAGAGGGGTGGGACATGAGGCACCTTAGAGGATGGTATAATGACTGTTGCTTTTACTGAGAGGGATGGGGAACATTGTAGGTATTCCAGCAGAGGAGTGGTAAGATCTGACTTATTTTGTAATAAGATCAGTCTGGTTCCCAAAACAACACATGTTGGCATGGATGCGGAGAGACAGCAACACTCATACACTGCTGGTGGGACTGCAAACTAGTGCAACCCCTGTGGAAAGCATTATGGAGATACCTTAAACAGATTCAAATAGACCTACCATTCGATCCAGCAATCCCATTATTGGGCATCTACCCAAAAGAACATAAGTCATTCTATGACAAAGACACCTGTACCCGAATGTTTATAGCAGCACAATTCACAATTGCAAAGATGTGGAAACAACCCAAATGCCCATCAATTCAGGATTGGATTAGTAAATTATGGTATATGTATACCATGGAGTATTACTCAGCTATAAGAAATAACAGTGATACGACATCTCTTTGGTTCTCCTGGAGAGAGTTGGAACCCATTATATTAAGTGAAGTATCCCAAGAATGGAAAAACAAACATCACATGTACTCACCAGAAAATTGGTTTCCCTGATCATCACCTAAATTCGAATCTGGGAATGATACCAATCGGATATCAGACTGAGGTGGGGAGTGGGGGGAGGGGATGTGTGTATGCCTACATGATGAGTGCGTTGCGCACCATCTGGGGAATGGTCACGCTTGAAGGTGCTGACTCTTGGGGAGGGGAGGGTGCGAGGAGGGGATGGGTATATACCTTCATGATGAGTGCAATGCACACTATCTGGGGAATGGACACGCCTGGAGCTTTGACTTGGGGGGACAGGTGGTACATGGGCAACGTATATAACCTGAACTTTTGTATCCCCCATAATAAGCTGAAATTAAAAAAAAAATCAGTCTGGTGATCTATTGGAAATGAGCTATAGAGACGCCATTTGGAATCTACTGCAGTAATCCAGGGGAAAGATGATGGAAGTTTGGATCAAGATACATTTGATAGAGGGAGTAAGAAGTGGTTTGATTCTGTACATATTTACTGGCCAATTGAATGTGGGATGTGAGAGAACGGGAGAGTCACTGATGACTCCTACATTTTTTTGGTTGGAGCAATTGGAAGGATAAAGTTCTATTTAGGAGCAATCAGGAGTTCAGTTTTAAACATACTAACTTTGTGATGCTAACAAGGTATTTAAATGACAAACTATGAGTCTGTATTTCACAGGAGAGGTCTGGACTGGAGAGTTTGGGAATTGTAGACTGGTAGGCAAGTCTCGAGATTGATGAGTTTACCTAAAGAATGGATGTAGACAGAGACAAGAGAAGATACCTAGACTGAGCCCTGGGGCTCTCCAAATTTGCGAAGCCAGAGAGATGAGGAGGAACCAGCAAATGGAACTGAGAAGAAGTCAGTGAGATGGAAGTAAAACCAAGAGGTGTGATATCCCAGGAGCCAAGTAAAGGAAATGTTTTAAGGAGGCCTTGAGGAACAGAATCAAATACTGCAGACAGATCAAATAAAACCAAGCCTGAAACTTGGCCATTGGAGGTCCTCCATGGCCATAGCAGGAGGAGTTTTGGTGAAATGCCGAGTGGAAGCCTACTTATAGTGGTTTCAAGAGATAAGGCCTGGGGTGAATGGCAGGGAGACTTCGAAAGGGGCCAGAGCTTCAAAGTGTGTCCATGCCAACATTAAAAGGTGCCTGCCTCACAGGCCTGTTGGAGCTCCCACATGGTGTTTTCCTAGTTTGAACAATTCAGACTTTGAGATTATTTTAGTGAGAGGAAGAGGATGGATTCTAATGCAACTCTAACTCCTGTTTCCAGAGTGCAGTACAGATTTACATTGGGGAGAACTGACGAACATGTATGTGTTGGTCAGTTTGGGCTGTTACAATACCATAGACTGGGTGGCTTAAACAATGAGTATTTATTTCTCCTGGTTCTGGAGGCTGAAAATCTAAGATCAGGGTGCCAGCATAGTGGGGTTCTTGGTGAGGGCTCTCTTTCTAGTTTACAGATGGCAGCCTTCTTGTTGTATCTTCACATGCTGGGGAGAGGGAGATCATCTCTCTCATGTCTCTAATTGTAGGAGCACTAACCCCATTCATGAGGGCTCTACCTTCATGACTTAATTACCTCCCAAAGGCCTCACCTCCAAATACCTTTGCATTGGGGGTTAGGGCTTCAACATATAAATTTGGAGGCGGGGACACAAATGTTCAGCCAATCACAATGTCTGTCTTGGAGAAAATGAATAATTGGCCCTGAGCAGAAGAGAGATTGGAAAATGGTATATTCCTATGAGGCAAAGTACTGCATGGGGTGTTGTGCACCAGGATTTAGATTTAGTTGGTTGTATTGTAATTCTCACTATTTTCAATCCCTCAATAAGGTCTCTTGTGTACACAAACACACACATAACATGCACACACACACACCCCTTTTGTGTTCATGGTTGGGTTGGGAACATAGGGAGGTGTGGCTCTCTCCTGAGAGTCTTCTGGCTGAATCTTGCATGCCAATAGCAGGACTTACAGAGAGAAGGTATTAGGAGGGTTCCAGGCAGGAACCCACAGAGAAGTGAGTAGAACTAAACAGTGAGGGAAAGCATAGAGAAGCAGCTGTCAAGTAGATGTAGGGGTGTAAAACAAAGTAACCATTTTTTAAATATACTAGGGAACAGTGACAGTGTGGAATGAATGCTAGTACCTTGGTACATATGGCACATAAGATAGGGGTAAAAGCTACGAGGCAAGGGAGGTACCATGCAGGCACCTCCCTTCCTCCAGCCTTGACTTTTGGGGCTGGCTCCAACTGACCTATCTTGCCATGGTAGCTCTACTTTGTACCTACTGGATGAGCCTTCTTAATCCCAAAAGCCCAAATCAGAAATATTCCAATGAGCATTTCTTTTGAGTGTCATGTTGGTGCTTAAAAAATTTGGGGCTTTGGAACATTTTGGGCTTTGGATTTTCTGGTTAAGGATGCTCAAACTGCATTAGACATTGTTAACACCTGCACCCCTTCTCTCCCAATTACAGGTGAGAAAGTTGAGGCAGAGTGAGATAAAGGGATTTGATCAAGTTTAAGGGTTTTGAGTATGCTAACAGTAAAGCTGGGTTTGGAATTAGTTTATTACTTTCAGGGTAACTTACTGAGTGCTGTTGATAAAGAGATGAGTGAGACACAGCTTTCCCCTTTGCCCAACCTTGGCTTCCTTTTCTCATGGTTTAGGGCAGAGCTTCTCAGCTGGGCACTATTGACATCATGGGCTAGAAGAGTCTTTGCTGGGGATGGTCCTGTGCATTGTATGGTGTTTAGCAACACCACCGGCTTCTACTCAGCAGAGGCCAGCAGCACCACCTCCCCCAGTTGTGGCAACCAAAAATGTCTCCAGATATTGCCAGATATCCCCTATGTGGGGAAAATGTCCCTGATTGAGATCAGTGGTTTAGGGCCTCTTCTCTGCTTGCACTGGGTCTGGAGTAGCCCCTTTCCCACCAGCTTCCCAGCAGGGCTGAATGTAGGGGCACCCGGAGGCTCCAGATGGTGTGTGCTCTGTGAGAGGTCCTGGGGCCCCCAGGCTGGCCTGTTATGGCATCTCCTGCCCTGGTGAGATGTCTGTAGTGTCTCTTCCACAAGGACCTCTCCTTTGCTTGCCCTGCCTCTAAGGAAGGTTGCCTTATACACACTCACCTTTTTCCTCCATTTCCTATGTTCTTTCAAGTGTCCAAGAAAGAAAGCAAAGAACGGGCTTGTGGTGCCTTCTCCTCTGACTCAGTGTGTATTAGCTAAATGAACAGCAAGTGTTTATGGCTCTTAAACTGCAGGGGAGAGTACTATACACCTGAACTTGATTGGATTTATCTCTGATCAGGATGAGCAAGTAGAGAAGTTGCTGGATATTAGTTGATAGGAAACAAATCCTATCACCAGTCAGTCAAAAAACATTTAATGCACACCGAAGCTAAATTTGCTTAGCACAGTAGCTTTAACCCCAGAGGTATCATTTCCATACATAAATGAAGAGGCATTAATTTGGAATTTTATCTTAAGATCATATGTATTTTTAATCTCTCTGATTTTCCCAACAACCCCTGGATATGCTTGGATTGCTTCAGAAAGCCTGGCTTGTCACTTGGATTTTGTGTGTTTCAGTACATTCTATTGGAATGTTTTCTTTCAGACATTTATGTCTGCCAAGTCTCTGACATTTCTCTCATGATGCATGTCTCCACGAGTCACCAAATGGTTACTGCTAAGCTGTAGCTTAATTTCTGTGTTGACTAATTCCACTTTATGCACGAAAGCCTGCTGGGCTTGTGCTCAGGGAGTGGGCTCAGGAGTGTGCACGGGAGGGCAGGGAGATACCCGGAAAGGGAGGTCACAGACATTCATCGATTTGTTTTCTGACTTAAATTCATCAGGACAATCTATTCTTAATTCGGGGTACATTGTGATTTAGTGAAAGAACTGCTGCTCATTTTTCTACTTTTGATAAGTGATCTCCTGGATGCTGAAGGGCCTAGGGTAGCATTTGGTTGACATCTTTAGACTCCTCTGAAATCTTCTCCCATATTCCATTTTCTGGTTTTGTTTTGAATTATTTTGTTACAGGAAGGTTTTCCTTATAGTCATCATTTAAACTACAAAGGCTAGTTCTTGGTTAGATAAATATGTCTATATTATTAGAGAGTCATGAGGCTCTGATGTGGGTTTAAATATAGCAGCTCCAGAGAATTTTCTCACGAGTGGTCTCGTGGTCATGTGAGGTTTTCAGGAATAGCCTCTGTCCCAGCTATGCCTAATGACCTCCCTTGTCTGCCTGCCACTCTAAAGGCTGATAAAATTACCCACTTTCCCAGCCTCCCTTGAAACTAGACATTTCATTGTGATCTATTTCAGGCCAAGATGGTAAAGGAAGTATGTTGGGTTTGGGGGGGGGTGGTCTGGGAAAGATAGTTCCTCACTGATGAAAGAAGGGTACAAGGATAGTGATCTCTAACTGCCCTCACTACCCACCTACTTCCAACCCCTGATAATGGCCGTGTGGGATGGCTAGAACGTGGCAACCATCTTGTGACCATGAGGGAAAGGTCTCTCCTCAAAAAAACTGCAGAGATGTCAGATCCAGCATCTTGGTGTAATAGAAAACCCAGCTAAGAGGGGTTTAAACAATAAAAACAGAACACTTATCTTTTTTTTTACTAGTAGCTATTTCCAGTGGTGGTTCTATAACCTGCAGCTAAAAGCAATGTGATAGCAATCAAAGCTCAATCACCAAAGTTCACACACTCATTAGCAGAGGTGATGCTAAAGCCTCAGGCTGTTGACCTCTAGCGGGACCCTGTTCTTTTATGCCTCTCTAACTCCGTATATGTAGTTTATAAAGCTAAAGACATACTTACAGAGTACTTCTACATCAGAGCAATAAGATGTGTAGATAATAAGACAGGAAGAGATATAATTTCAAATGATGTTGAATTCATAGGAATCTTCAAAATTGACCAAATCCAGCAAATAAAACAGCAAAAGCAAGACTGAGTAGAGGCTAAGATGAAAATATCTATATAACATTTAAGTCTGGATTAAGGCAAAACAATGCAGAAGCTCTAAAATTCCATACTCTGTGATTTAAATGACTTAACAATACTTTAACTCTGGGGTCTCCTTTAAATCCTTTTGTACCTTGTAGTCAAGCTGTTATTGAGGACTGGAGGGATCATTCTCTTGTTATCTTCAAAAGAAATAACATAAACAGGGAGCAGTTTCTAGCTCTCTGAGCCTGGTTCATCTCCTTCCCTTTGGTTTTCTACATCAAGGCCAGCGGTATTTAAAATAAAGCTTCTCCCTAACATTCTGAGCATTCTTGAAGGGACCTGGCCTTTTGCACTTACATTAAGGCCAAACATAAAATTATTAAAAGGCTCAGGTATGAACATAACTCTTAAAGATACAGAACCTTATAGGATTTGGAAATCAAAATTACATGTGGACTGACAGCTTGTATGCAGTAAGATTCATCTCAATGTCATTTTAAAGAGCGAGATCCTAAGCTGCCTGGATCAGTCTTTGAAAGAAAAAGATGAGCTCAGTACGGCATGACTGTGCTACTTGAACAACTACAAGATGTTTAAATATGCGAACCCGGAGCAGGGTAATGCACTGTGACATGTTCGGAGGAAGAATTGAATTTCACAAGACAAGAAAGCCAGTAATACAGGCTTTTATGCAAGTTGATTAATAAACTTCTCAAAGGATTACACCAAAATCAACTGCTGTCTCTGGAATAATGTACAACAAGAAGTGAAAAACTTCTCAATGAACAGCTGGAAGTAGAAGTCATTGCAGAAGGGGATCTGGGTCTGGTGGGCAGAGCACTGGAGGGTGGCTCTTGGGGAGGAGGGTGAGAGCCCATGGCTTGGATGTGGACTGGTCCTGCAGAGGCCCAGAAGCAAATGGCAAACTGCTCAAGAGACGTCTTTTGGTTCTGTTGAAGGAGGGTGTGAGAGGAGAAGTGGAAGTGGGGGAGAGGTGGAAAGACACGATTTTGGGTGAGGGGGCACTGTAGAGCAAGTGGTAGCCCGTGAAGGTCTGGGTGGAGGAGGGGCTGAGGGCTTCCAAGCAGAAGGAGGTCTTACTCAATTTGAAGTTCTTTGCCATATAAACTCTTCTTGGGTCTCCCTCCAAATCTCCAATATGATCTGATAAACACAAAAATTGCCTTTTGTGAGTGGATGTTTTTTGTGGGATTTGAGGAAGAAGACTCATCTTACATCTGGAACTATGCACTGCAGACCAGAGGCAGCACCCATGGGTAGCAAGGTGGTGTGCAGACCGGAGAAGGGGTGGGAGCCAGAGACACGCAGAAGAATTTAAAAGCACACTTCTCCCCTAGCCCTTTTTTGTTGGAAATGTTTGGAATTGGCACGGAGGGTTCAAGGATTTGAGTAACACCACCTTGTTCTTGCAATAAGGCTTGTGAGTTCCTCACTGGACAAGGAGTTGGGCTCTTCCGTGTGTCCCTAGCTGGGCAGGGTGCCCAGTTGGCAGCTCCAGATGTACCCTCCACCCTTCTCTATCCTCTGTGGACCAGGCTTCTGGTTGGCTTTGGCTCACTGGGAGCCCAGTGCAGAGCTTAGGCAGGAGTTTTGAAGGAGGGAGGAGAGTGAGGTCGGGATTTCTATGCCTCTGACTTCCTCCCCGTGAGGCCCCTTTGGTTAAATGTGGCTTTGTCTGAAGACCACTGCTTCCTTTCAAGGGGACTGTCTTTCCTTTCAGGTTTTAATAGCCATTCACTTCCTTCCTACCTCAGCTCCTGGTAGGATGATCAACTGTCTTGGTTTGCTGGAACTGAAGGTATTCCCAGGACATGGGACTTTGAGTTTTAAAATTGGAACATCCCAGGCAAACTGGGACCAGTTGGTCACCCTAGCCCTAAAGTGTTTAACCACTCTCCTGCTGGTTCTAGCTTCAGGTTATTGAACTACCTCTTGTGGTTCCCCCATACTGCATCTCGACCTTTGTAGACAGTGCTTTTGTAAAACAAACACACCCTCCTTATTCAGGTGTGCTGTCTCTTTCCTGTTGGGACTTTGAGTAATACAGTGGGTATCCATGAACACCCATGCCCATTTCCTCTCTGGGATTTGGTACCCTCTACTGCCAGATGAGAAGATTACCCTACAACATTCCCTACATTGTTCCAGCTCCAGTATCACGTGACTAACATCTGGCAACAGCTGACTAAAGGGGTTGAAAAGAACATCATGATCTTTACCTTTCAACTTTTAAAAACTATCTACTTAATTCACATTGTAATCTCTGAGGAATTCTGCCCAAAGAATTTTTGAGAGCTTCCTATTGCCAGGCCTCAGGCACACTTGGGGGAAACTGAGGTGCAAGTCAAGTGGTCCCAGCCCTGAAGGGGGACATGTCTGCTCTAGGGGGAGGAAAGGAGGGAGAGGTCAGCCTGTCATCAGATTATTACAGCACGACATGGTATGTGTTGAATGAGATTCATACATAGGGCCCTAGAAGCTGAAGGAGGGGTTCCAGCCAAGTGCAGGGGATCACAGAAGGCCTCCTGGGGGAAGGGACACCTGGACTGAATTTTCCAGGGGAGGCGGGGCAGAGGACATACAAAGTGGAGACAGACAAGCAGAGGCTGGCGGAGGCCAAGGAATAAGCCATGAATGAATACACAGAGATTTCAGGGTGGGATGACGTTAGCTATTCAGTTTCAGTGGAGCCTAAGATGTGAGGCAGGAGATGATTTTAGAAGAACAGGCAAGACCGGATTCTAGAGGGCCTGGCAGGCTGCTTAAAGAGGTGGCCCTGTGTCCTGTAGACAACAGGAAGCTACTAAGTGATGGGTTGTTTTGTCATTGAGAAGGGAGATCTAACATTTAAATATCCAGTTTCTTTCAGAAAATAAAATATAAAGAATAGCATGGAACCCATAGCCACAAAAATCAGTAATGTGTGTTCAGCAACCTTTCTGAAATGGTGCTCAAACAGTGGAACTTTAAATCTGCTTTTTTAGCTATTGAAATAATAAATTGATGCTTCTGTTAGGCATCCTAACAAACTCCACTCTAAAACCTTTTCTGAAGGAAAAATAACAGATCCAGCCTTGATAGATTCACCTTGATTGCATTTACTCATTTACAATATTCATTTTGGTTCACCCCAATTTTGAGGATTTGAGTTCTGTGGGCAAAAGCATATCTCATTTGTATTTGCATTACCAGTAATTAAGACATTGTTTGGCACCTGGCATGGCTCAATAAATGTCTATTCCATGAAAAAACCTTCACTGAGTGCCCACTGAGCCGTAAGTATTGGCTGCACTAAGGCTGAGAAGAATAGCAAAACAGAAAGTTTCCACCCCATGTACACTAAAGACTGTGAGCGGACCTTGAGTTAAACAAGCCAACTGTGAAAGGACATTTTGGTTCTTTTAGAGAAATTTGAATGTGAAGTGGGTATTAGACAAAAAAAGAAATTATTATTATCTTGTTAGGTATAATAATGGCATTGTCACTGTGTGAGAAAATATCTTTTTTAAAAAAATGGTAAAATTGGAAGCATTTAGTGGTGAATAATATGTCATGGATTCCCATTAAAATATTGTCACATGCCTCAAGAAGTTTATTTGAAAACAAAACAATGAAAAATTATAACAGGTACAACAAAGAAAGAAAGAATGAATGGAGAGATGAAGGAGGGAGGCAGGGAAGGAGGAAGTGAGCTAGCTCCAGTCTGGGAGAAGCTTCTAGACTCAAAAACACATTTGCATGTTGTATGTGTTAGCGCGTAAAGTTTCTATGTGATGGGGCGTGGAATAGTAACATAATCACAACATGGGTAGAGACCAAGCAGAATGAATCCTAGAAGAGGTAAATTTTGAGTCAGTTTTTTCAGGCTTATAATAAGAGCCCATCTCAAATTGAAGTCTCCTTTTCTTTTCTATCCTTTACAGTAGTAGAACAACGTTTCTTGTTTCCTGTCTAATAGCATTTAAAAGAAAGACAAATGGGAAAAAACATGATCTTGTGCTAACCTGGTTATAATGCATAAAAATGATCTGGATAGTTGTCCATAGTTGATGCTCATTTGAGGTTAGTTGTGTTGCCCTGGTTACTGATAATCATAACACCGTAATAACACTATTTTTTTCTTTCACTAGTTCATTAAAATCTTACCAAGTGTCTACTATGTCTCGAGCAATGCATTAGGCACAGAAGCAGAAACCCATGACTAAGTTCTTGCCTTCATTATGTATATTAGTTTACTAAGGCTGCCATCGCAAAATACGACAACAGAAATTTATTTTCTCACAGTTCTGGAGTCTAAAAGTCTAAGATCAAAGTGCCAGCAAATTCAGTTTCTGGCTTTCTTCCTGGCTTGTGGCTGTCTGTCATCCCTCTGGTGCACATGGAAAGAGAGGTCTTGGTGTCTTGTCCTCTCCCGGTAAGAACACTAGTCCTGTTGGATTAGGGCCCCACCCTTATGACCTCACTTAACCTTTAATATCTCCTTATAGGCTTTATCTTCAAATATCATCACATTGGGGATTAGAGCTTCAACATATTAATTTTGGGGAGACACAATCCAGTTTATAACATGATTCTTACATGCTAGTGGGCATTGGGGAATGTGGTCACAGTTTACAAAGAGCTTTTGTGTACATTTTCTTGGGTTCTATCTTGGCAACAACCTAGTGAGGTCAGCCATGATTTAAAATGACCCTCCTTTAAACCTAAGGCTCAGGTTGTTCCATGACTTGCCCACGGCTATGTCACTAATAAATGGCAACAGTATCTTTTCACCCGGAGTCCAGGGTTCTCCCCACCACACCACCGTCTGCTCTCTCTTACACTGCTTCTGTTAACACAATATGCCAGTGGATATGAGCACTGTGTGTATGAACACCTGGGACGAGGTCAGCAATGCCAGCTCTTTTGGTCTTAGGCAAATGTTCATCTTGGAGCTAATCTGCGGTGCAGATCTGAAGGGTGGCTCCGTTAAGTACAAGCACATTGTGACACTTCAGGAGAGATTTTCTGTTACCAGTTAATTTTCACTTAGATTTGTCAGGAAAGAAAAAAGCACCTCTCACATTTTATTTTAAAATATGAAAACCACAGAAAAGTTTGCGGGTGTTTTGCTGCTCTTCCACCTCCCCAGAGTCAGTCCTGAAATGTAGTGGCAGAGGGCTGTCTGAGAGGCCCCTGAGGAGCTCCCACAGTGGGTGACAATCTTGGGAATGACCATTTCACACTGAACACGTTGCAAGCAACCCTGGGAGGGCCTGAGAAGGGAAGAGAGGGGATGGAAGTGAAAGATAGACCTCAAAGCAATTAACTAGAGGTGGTTTGTACCCAGAAGGGCTGCCAGTGTCGAGTGAATGAAGCCAGACACAAAAGACCACCTATCATATGACTCCACTTGTATGAAATATCCAGAATAGGCAAATCCACAGAGAGAGAAAACAGTTTAGTGGTTGCCAGGAGATGGAGGGCTGAGTGGGGAGGAGGGGGAGTCGCTGCTTAATGGGCACAGATTTCTTTTTAGGGTGATAAAACATTCTGGAAGTGGATAATGGTGATGGTTGCACAACAATTGTGAATGTACTAAATGTCACTAATGGTCATGTTTGTTACGAATATTTTACTGCAATTAACAAATATATACAAACTAAAAATATCATCTTCTAGGTTGGTTAATACAAACTTCAATCTCTGAGGTACTTCTATGGCATACCTAAATTAGTGGTTGTCCAGATTGTACCTAAATATTTTCACTTGAAGAAAATTGCCATCTCAAAAGTAAATTTCTTTAAGTTTTAGGAAGCCCTGATAGCTAGGAACTCATTATTAAAGTGAATTTATATACAGAGAGATAAGGGTTGCCAAGTGATCAGGATGAAAAGGGTATCAGGTGTCTCAGATACTCCCCACATTGATATTTTTGCCTTAAGAAAGGGTGCAGTTCTGGGCAAGGGGCAACCAACCATCTTGCAAGGATGGCTACGTAAAGGTATGCCGTAATCTAAAGCAGACTGGCTGCATTTTTCTGAATAGATAGGGCAAAAGGTCTTATGTGGGATACGGAAGGTATATCTTGGATTATTCTAGAATTTGCCTGTAGATTATTATAAATCTGACCTTAATGAGCACTGCAATAGATTGGCCAGGAATCTAGGAAAATTTTTCACAACTTTCCATTTGAAGAAATACATTACTATGCCCATTTTCAAATGAGAAACTGTGTTCCTACTTGAAAAAAAATATATAAGAAAAACCACATTTGCCAGAAACATTATGTATTTTGTAAAGCAGGTATACAGTAAAATGTCTTTAAATAACGAAGTCCCCAAGGGCTTTGATTTGATTGGTAAAATACAATTCATCCGCATTTCCAGAAGCATGTCTATTGTACAAGCCGAGCACTCACATGCATCTCCCTTACTTTATATTCTGTAACCCACTTCTACATACACATAGTTTGATATTAGGAAAGATGAATAGTTCAGAAATTATTTTATATTCTGATTTAATTACTGGTAGAAAATCTCAATAGAAAGACTTAACTGGCCCCCTGTGGGCAGGGCGCAGGGAGTGTTGGTGAGGAAAGGCAGCAGCCGCCTCTCCTGACTTCTGATTCACCCAGGCCACGGTTCCAGTCCCTCATCATTATGCACCAGCTTGTGTGCTTCTCACAGCTCCTCTGGAGTGTCACGAGTAATTAGGGCTCCCTTCTACTGGGGTGTGGAAGAGCTTTGTGATAGCACAAAGAAAGATGTGAATTTTGTCCCTGGGAACTAGCAATGTTTTGTATTTTCAAAGCCCTGCTTTTAGACGGTTCCCAGCATCGGAACATTTGAACAATGTCTTATCTTTTATCATCATTGTCGCGGAAAAATACTAGCCTGAGGATGTGGGCTGTGAAGAGCTGTCAGAGCCTGCCTACCTTTAGTAGTGGGTGATGACGTTGGAAGCTTTCTGCAACCCATACTCAGATCTGACTCAACGTGGGGAGAAGCCAGAAATACCAGGGCATCTCAGGAAAAACAGAAGAGCAGCAAGGGAGAAGCCAGGAGGAAAGGAAGCTTTGTTTCAGACCCGAGGAGAGGCAAACATAACCAGGTTAAGACACAAAGGATGTGAAAAACATTCATCTTTCCCAGAAAGTGATGAATACTGGGGAGAGAAGGACCCACGCAAAGCTCTTATTCACTGAAGCTTTGAGACCTATGATTTTCTCTAAATGTGGGAGGGGCAGGTAGCTTAAGATGAAGGAGATGCTGAGAACACAGTGTGATGGTGCAAACTTTCCCTCTCCCTCCCTCCCTTCCTTTGGATTTATTAGGCAGGCAGGCAAATCGGTGTGCAAACAATAGGTTTGCTGGAATAACAGCTGGATAAATGGCAGATTATGCAATTCTGCAGGCGCACACAGATCTGCAGTTGCACAGAAATGAAATTATATGAGGCAAAGGGCTCCACTATGCCAGCTCCGGGGCTGAGTGCTCGCCTTGCCGCTCTGTGCTGGCAAAGGGTTTTATTTGGAGTCTGCCTTGCAGCCTGCAGTTCACCATCCCAAGCACGGAGGTGAGGTGGTGTTTACTCATCCCTGTGAAGAGGACGTTTTAACTCTCCATCTTCCCCTCCAGTGTGCGGTATTGATTTTCCCCTGCAAGGAGACAGAAAGACCTTTCTTCAAAGTACCTTTGGAGGCAGAGTTGGCTGTGGACCCGGCCTTGTGAGCGAGGGCCTGCATTCAGAGAACGCAGAATCTCTTAGTTGCAAATTGTGTTTGTGCAATTTACTAGTCATAACAAGTTCATGTTTTACTGTTAGTTGTTCAAGAAAAATCTAACAGATTGAAGCTGTTTCATCACTTGATTAGTCTAAACAAGTCTGGATAATTAGCCTGTCTAATTAATACCTATGTCTATTGTGCAGTTTGAGCTGGCATGTTTTGAAGGTGGCGCCAGTTCAAAAATGTAGAAATAATTACTCTATAAAACTGGGCATGAGGCATCTTTCCATGGGATTTCACCTTGAATATGCAAATGCTTTCTCTTTTTAAATGTGATTTGCAAAAATGAGGAATATTTGAAAATTTTCCAGTCTGGAACTGTTTTTTTATAGGAGTTTATAAAAACCCTGATCCTCCCTTGTAAGCATGAAAGGCTTACTAGTAGCTATCCCTTGCTCTAAAAAAATCTTCTCTCCATATATAATATGCTGAATTTGTAGTATTAATAAAGCGAGAATCTGTTTTTTATTACTTTGAAATTAAGTATTCAGTATAAGGTTCAATGGCTCCCTATTTATTGTTTTCCAAATTAAGTACAGATTTCCTTGCCTGGCTTTCAGAAGACCTTGAATACACCTCCCAACACGACAGGTCCAATGTGAGAGTGCAACTTACTTCTATGAGATGTAAATACCACAAAATACTCAGGGATAGGAGGAATTCCTGAGGCTCAAAGTGAGAGGAAAAGACAGGATATTTGGGCCAATGGGAACTGGTTTATTGATCTATTGATTTATTTGAGATCTATTTCCTGAGAAATCACTGATGTAGAAGCATGATGAATGGTACTTAAAACAATTTTAAAACTAGAAAAGCTGCCCTTAGTAAGTTATGGATAGCTTCTAACCTAAAAGTGAAAATAAAGATATGCTTTGGAGCTCACCTTCTTTGTTTTGGAAAGAGCTAACTTTGTTGGTGCCTTTCAGTTATGTAGATGTACGGCAAATTTGGATAGGAATTTGGAGGAAGGGAACTGATATCTATGCATTTGAGATTCAGTATTCTATAATATGTTTGATGGATTGAAGTGACCCTGATTGAAAACAGCTATTTATAAATGAAAGTCTTAAGAGGACACTCATTTTAAGGAGGAGGGTAGTCCAGAGTGGTGGCCAGGGCCAGCATCATTGTCATAAGTAGGTGTGGGGTGTGGCTGGCACTAGAACAGAGTGATTATAGCTTTGGCCCAGGCCGATTTTGGTGAGCTGTGAGCACTACCGAGTGTAAAGCTGGGGGAGAGATGCTACTCCCGCCCTTCCCTGCACCCCGATGAGGTAAGGCCATAGCAGCAAGTTCCTTGTCACCAGAGCATGACTAGGAGAGAGCAGGGACTGCTCAGGATTGCCCGAGTACCTGGATAAAGGCCTGTTTTGGCAGAAACTCCATGATGCAGAGAATGGAGCATTTCAGAAGATAGGCACAATTTTCTAGCCCATTGGAATTTTTGACTTATCTGTGGCTGAGGATGTTGGGCAGGGGGTAGGGGGGAGTCTTTGTATTGAGGAAGGAATAGGGATCTGAATTGGTTAATTTTAAGACAAAATTAAATGTGACTTACTCATGTGCCCCAAGAAACAGAACCAATGCATATAAACATAGAGAGTAAGAAAGAGATTTATTTTAAGAAATTGGCTCACTGGACTGTGGGGACTGGCAGGTCCAAAGTCTGTAGAGCATCCAGCAGACTGGAAACTCAGACAAGATTTCTGTGTTACAATTTTGAGGCAAAGTTTCTTCTTCCCTGGGAAATCTCAGTTTTTGCTCTTGAAGCCTGTAATTCATTGGCTGAGGCCTATCCACATTATGAAGGATAATTTGCTTTAATTAATGTCAACTGATTGTAAATGTTAATTACATCTACCTTCACAGTAACACCTAAACTAGTATTTGACCAAACAGCTGGGCACCCATAGCCAAGTGAAATATAAAATTAACCATCACATTGGGGAAACAGGACAGGCTGGTTATATAACATAGGAACTTCCAGCTTAGTAATGGAATAATACATTTATCACAAAAAATAAGTTGCAAAGTAGAATGTAGTATGTGTCATAAAAGGTGTTCAAATAGGAGATATAGGGACTCTAGAGTAGAGGGAGTTCACAGACACCTGGGGTGACTGAGACAAGGACATTGCAAAAGGCGCAACAGTTTCAGAGGAGAGTCTCCTTGGAAAGCATCGAACTGGGACTAGTATAGCATGAGACAGAGAAGCAGCAGAGGACTGGAAACAAACTGGACATTGTGAATTGAATGCACGTGGGGGAAACATTGAAGTTTCTGAGTACAGGAATGACATGAATACACTGATGTTGCTGATTCTGTATAGGATAGACTGGTGTGCAAACACTTCTGAAAGTGGTGGTGAGGAGCAAAAGCAACTTGGTTTATCGGCAGTAGAGTAAGAACCTTTATGAATCTGTCCAGAGTGGCATACTCTTCCTGTTGCCCACCTCCTCTTCAGTGATCCTGCAATCCCTGAAAAATAAAAGATGAGGAAGACATATAGAGGTAGGGGTGCGTGTGTGTGTGTGTGTGTGTGTGTGTTTAGGACTTGGAGGGGTTAATTTGCATTTTTGGAAAACTACCCTGGCCTCAGGGAGAGGTATGGATGGGAGGGAGCAAGACTGAGGGTGAGAAGAGTAGTTCAGAAGAGAAGTCAAAGATGAGAAGTGTTATGGGAGCTCAGGAAAGAGTGAGCACATTCACACAGGGAGCTCAGGGAAGGTGTCACAGCAAGCTTCCTTTGATGTGGGCCTTGAAGGATGAGGAAAACTTCAAAAAGTAGAAGCAGGGGTGAGTATTTGAACAAAGGCATGGGGGTAAAATATAAATACAATGCAATTTGGCCAAAGCATAGGGTTTGTGGATGGGATCAGTAGGAGACAAGGCCTGGAAGGCGTCTTGGAGATAAACGGCAGGCAAGGAAATGTGCATGTAATTTGGTAAGCAATTGTGGGGGTTGGGGGTGGCATTCAAGGTTATTAGCAATGTAATTAGAATCGTCCTCCAGGACGACTAATACAGTTGAGGTTTTCTGGATAGCTTTGAGAGAGAGAGTGATGCAGGATAAACATTGAGTAGGTTAATAGCTATTATCAGTTAAGGATAGAAACCATGGTTGAAGCTGTGGCAATTAAATAGAGGGATCATATTTTAAAGATACTGCAGAAGTCAAATCTATAGGATGTTATAATTAATTTGGGGTAGAATGAATAGAAGAGGGAGGGGTAAATGCAGATATTAATATTTCCAGACAGTGTGACTGAAAATGTAGGATGATATTAACAGGACAGAGAATTCAGGATGAGAAACTAGTATAATTTCGTCTTTAGACATATTGGATTGAATGTGCTGGTGAGACAATCTGGCGAAATTTTTTAGAAGCCAGTTGGAAACATGGTCTGGCACTTAGGAAGGAGGTTAGGATGAGAAATATATACAGTTATGTATTGCTTAATGATGGGAATACATTCTGAGAAATGCATCATTAGGCAATTTTATCATTGTGCAAACAACATAGAGTGTACCTCACACTAGCCTAGATGGTATAGCCCACTTCACCCCTAGGCTGTGTGGTACAGCGTACTGCTCCTAGGCTATAAACCTGTACACCATATTACTATACTGAATAAAGTAGGCAATTGTAACACCATGGTGAGTATTTATGTATCTAAGCATATCTAAACCTAGAAAAGGTACAGTAAAAATATGGCATAAAAGATTAAAAATGGTACTTGTGTATAGGGCACTTACCATGAATGGAGCTTGCAGGACCGGAAGTTGCTCTGGGTGAGTCAGTGAGTGAGAGGTGAGTGAACATGGAGGCCTAGGGCATCACTGTACACTACTGCAGACTTTACAAACACTGGACACTTGGGCTACACTAAATTTATTTAAAAATTTTTTTCTTTCTTTGATAATAAATTAACCTTATCCTACTATAACTTTTTTACTTTATAAACTTTAAAAATTTTTAACTTTTTTACCCTTCATGTAATATCACTTAGCTTAAAATATAAACAGATTGTACAGCTGTACAAAATTTTTTTCTTATATCCTTATTTCATAAACTTTTTTCTATTTTTAACATTTTTTTATTTTTATTTTTGCTTTTTAAACTTTTTTGGTAAAAACAAAGACAAACACACACATAGCCTAGGCCTACACAGGGTGAGGGTCATCAAGACGTCACCAGGCGATAGAATCTCTCAGTTGCATTATAATCTCACAGGACCACCTGTACATGTGGTCTGTCACTGACTGAAATGTCCTTATGCAGCACATGAGTGTATTTGCTTCTATGGCTGTTTTCCTAAGATGTATCTGGGATAACGCCATTCCTGGAAGCACCAGTCTTCCAGAAAAATGTCACTTCATACTCACAGGGACGATGTAGTATGGTGGTTAGAACTTTTGCTTTGGCTCCAGCTGGGGCCAATCCAGCGAGTTGCAGACTCTGTAAACACTGGGGATGTTACTGAAACTCTCTATGCCTCAGGTCCTTCATCTGTACGTTGGAATAACATCAGGATTGTTTTATTAACTAAGTTAATATGCATCACTTACCTGGCTGGGCTGCTAGCATTCTACCTGCTGGGACCTGCTAAAGGAAGTGAGTTTTCTCTTCTGGCTAGAGCTTAAGGACGCAGATATCAGAACAACCTTCCCCTCCTGTCCATCCAAAATCTCACTAAAAACGCTTTTTCCTCTGCCAGCATGCGTTGAATCCACCGGGAGTGGTAAGAAAGTGCGGTCTTAACTCCATTCCTTGGTCTGCGGCTCTTTTTTCTTCCCCTCTGTGTCTTAGGAGAATAGGAGGTGATCTGACGGCCGGATTGTACCCTTACCCAGAGGATGTATGTCTCTAGTTTAGGTCTACCCATGTGGACAGAAATAAAGTTATCTTTATCTTTTCCTCTGGAGAAAAAAAAAATCAATCCTTAATCAGACAAGTTCATTTGCACAGAGGTGCTGGCTGAAGCTGCAGGAGTGGACTGCTTTGCCCCTAGAATGGGTATAGGGAGAAGAGCATCTAGAACAGAACTTTGGGGGATGTTATCATTTATAAGTCATGGAGAAAAAAATATGTGCTATTGTTATTACCAACAAGACAACACCATTGTTAATAACAAGAACCTTATTTCTTTTGTTCACCACTAAATCCTCAGCATTCACTCATTAAACAAATATTTATTGACATCTACCAAATATAAACCACTATAATAGGCACTAGGAATATGGTAGTGAACAAGGGAGGTGAAAATATCTTGGCTCTCATGAAGACTATAGCAGGCACTCAGAAAACCATTGGTTAAATGAATGAATATTTCAACAAGAAGCACGTCTAGATGAATGGAGCCTCTATTAAGTGCAAGCCCTGTATTTTGCATTATGTATTGGTAGGCACTGGGATGTCTTTGTAGAGGAATACATAGGAGGTGGTTAGTTGGCGAATGGGTAGAACTTAGAGGAAGAGAAAGAAGAAGGGCAAATATTCCAGGCAGGAAGACAGATGGATATGAGAAAAGGGCAGAAAGATGACTATTTGCACAATACCTTTAAGGAATGAAAATATAGCAGGTGGAGGAGTTTTGGGGGGGGGTCATTTGGCTGGCAATAAAAGTGGAGAATCAGGGAGTAGAGACAATGAGGTCAAAGAACGGGAGGACCTTTATTTTGCAACATGGGGCCACTATTATGAGCCGGGGCCTTCTTCCGTCATTTCCAAGGTCAATAACCTTGACCATTATAAAATTTTCTGGTCAGAAAGAAGAAATGTCCCAAGAGGGAACTAGCATCTGTTAAGCTTCTACAAAGTGCTGGACATTAGAGGAGGAGCTTGTGCACATACATGACCTATATTAATTACCCCACAACACTCATGTACAACAAACATCATATTTCTTTTTTTTATTAAATCAGATTATATCTGGGTTGGTCCACACCAATCAGGGTTGGTGAAAAATTCAATTTTACTTCTTGCTGGGAGAAGTAGGACTCTTTCTTTCCCTTGGGGAAGTACCATAACCTCAGGATTTACACAATCTGAGAGACTTGGAAGGGACCTCTGGTCTTTAATCCATCATTAGTTATTAAGTTGTTCAGTTTGTGTGCTTTCTCTCTTTGCCAGCTTAGTACCTGGGACATTTTCCAGGCTTCTCAACCTCAAGGTTCTTGATGTTAAATCCTCACCCATCCATTAGGCACCTTCATTAGGGCTTCTGTCATCTTTGGCTACAGGCATTAGAGAGGACAGGCAAGGACAAGGAAAGTCTTAGGGCTTAGGGCCTTTTGTGGATAGTGAATGCCCAGTATTGACTCCTTTTCCCAAGGGTCCCAACAGAGGGTCCTTGGAGATGCCCCCACTGTCAACTAGGCTCCTAGAGACCCCTGTGGCTAGCCCCAGACTCTCCCCATCTAGACTTCTCAGGTATGAATGAGGTACTGGTCTCTGCATCCTTCAAACTCCAAGGAATATGAGTTTTGCTCCCCAAATGTTTCTTTTGATGACCCCTCAGTTGGCTTAACATCGAGGGGGGCAGGATCATCTCCTTTCCCTCTGCCATGGATGGATGACTTAGCGAGAAGGGAAACAACTCAATCCAAAGTAATCTCACTATCTAGCTGCTGCAAACCCTGTGCCTGTGTCACTTAATGATAGGGATATATTCTGAGAAATGTGTTGTTAGGCAATTTCATCATTGTTCAAACATCGTAGAGTGTGCTTACACAAACCTAGATGGTACAGCCACCTACACACCTGCTACGCACCTAGGCTATATGGCATAGCCTATTGCTCCTAAACTACAAACCTGAATAGCGTGTTACTGTAATGAATACTGTAGGCAACTGAAACACAATGGTAAGTATTTGTGTATCTAAACATAGAAAAGGTATAGTGAAAGTACAGTATTATAATCTTAAGGGACTGACATCCTATATGCAGTCTATTGTTGACTGAAACATCATTAGGGGGCATGTGACTGTATATAACCTCCAGCTGGAGGTGGATTGAGGTGGAAGAACCTGTTGAACAGTGTCTCAGTGGGTCCTGTAGAGAATGTGAGGCTATTTGGAGCCTCTGCTGACCACCAGAAAGTGTCATTTAGTATTCTGTTTGCATTGGCCCCCGACACTTCTTAGGGAAGCACAAGATCCCAGGATCTGTGACCAAAGTGCCCAGGTTTGAATCTCTGTTCCTTTAACTACTGGCTGTATGACTTAAGGTTAGTTATTAACCTCTTTGTGGAATCCATTTTCTCCATACAACCATCTGTAAAATGGGGATTCTAAAGTGACAGCTTCATAAGGTTGTGGGGGGAATAAAGGAAGCAATATGTGTAAGCTGGAGCATGACATACCTGCCACGTGGTTAATGTCCCCAGACTTTGAGCTGTTACTATTCTTATCACTTTCCCCTGTGCATCAACTTATGACACAGATTGTAGACAAATGCTTCTTATTGATTACTTCTGAGCCTAGAAGGCAGGCTTTTGTGAAACCCGAACTCGGGAGTCAAGGGGAAGAGAGGCAAATGCCTGCAACCTCTTTTAGGCCTATAGTTTACTTTGCTTTAGGGATGCCATGATTTCTTTCACCTTTCTGGAAGAAAGGTGATGCTTAGTTTGGGCTGATGAATCTTTTCCAATGTGGTTTTTACTTCTTTCAGGCTGGTTACAAGCAATATAGTGATAGTAACTAAGAGGACAGATGCACTGAGTCAGCCAGACCTGGGCATTAATCTCCCTTTGGGCACTACATAGCAACTGGGACTTAGCACAAGTTATCTACTTTTTCTATGCCTCCATTTCTTCATCTAAAAAACAAAGACAATAATATACCTACCTCATAGAGTTCTTGTAAGGATTAAATAAGATAATGTACATAAAGAGCCTGGCACAAAGATGAGCTCCAAAAAACAGTAGCAGAAGGACTCAAAGTTAGAACTGATGTCCCAAAATTACTAAAGAAAATTATGAACACTTTAGAATTAGGTTATGAACACACAATCTAAGGAGCAGGAATAATCATTGGTGGTGGTGATGGGGAAGGGTCCAGTGGACACACTGAGAAAGGCACAGGTTTCATCTAATTTCCCAGCTAGTGTTAGAAACAGCAAGGGCTCCTGCGCACTCAAGACTGCTCACTGGGAGCGTGGAGAGCTCTCTGCCTTCTTCTTAGACTCTACCAAATGGCTTTTTCACCTTCTTTTCAAAGCATGATACTGTTAGTCTCAATCTCATCCCAAGGTGCCCTTTCTTCATTTCAAATCCTTGGAACTTAGCTGACCAGTGACTTAATCACTGATTAGGATATGCATTTTGAGTCTATTCTTAGTTGGGCTTAGGTTCTCCCTGCCCCATCTTCCTCTTCAGGATGTGCTGGAACTGCTTCTGGAACACTCAGTAAGATGTAATACACCATGCATTGACTTCCACTGCCCCAGAGAAGAAATGGGAGCATGAGAGTGGTGCCACCACTCTGCTCTAGACAAGCTCTCCCTAGCCTGCTTTCCTCAAATGATCCAGTTTAGTCTGAATGTCACCAATGCTTATTAAATCCCCAATTGCACAAACTGTCTGTACTTTCCACCAATATTTTCTTGAGTCTTCACCTTGTAGTCTCTATCCTGGTTGGTCTTAGCCAAGTGGTTTACCCAAGGGGCACCATGACCACACAGCCCTGTTGCTTGGGTTCTGGAGACCTTCCATCACACAGTCCACTTTTAGCTGACATTACTTCTTGCTTGTGTGCCCTCCCACAGCCACCAGAGACCCCTGATGCTTTTGGGTGCCAAAGCTGCTTGGGTGACCCTTTCCTTCTCTTTCATAAAGTTGTCTTCTTTCTGTGCTTATACCTAGATAGGGATTATGAAAACATTATGTCAGTTAGGAGCTTACATTCTGGTTACCAGGAAGACAGAGATGGAAAAAGACAGACAGAGAGATACCTCTCTAAAGGGACATGCTAGCACATCAGAATCATCTGTAGAGCTTTTAAACATGGCTGTCTGGGCCCATTCTGAATTTTCTTTGTCAGATTTTTTTCTGGGTGCCCATTTAAATTTGTTGATGAAACTTTTGTTGATTCCAGTCTTTCCACATGAGTGGTTCCCCCCTCTGGATTCTGGGTGAGGTATGAAGAAGCGGTGAGGTGTGTGCTTAGCCACACGTGGGAGTTTGGTAAGAGAGTAGATGAAGAAAGGGCAAATGAGCAAGGAAGTCGAGTATGTGGATAAGAGAGTGATTGAAAAGATGGAGCATGGAACTCAAGTTGAACAGGGAGGGCAGTGAAGATAGGAGTGTTGCTGAAGGTCACAGTGAGGTCCCAGACAGATGTAGTCAAGTGGCTGTGCAGCTTAACTGGCAGGAGAAGAGGGTGTGATCAGAAAGTGATGCCTTTCTGAATTAGGATTTTGGAGCATAAATTGCAAAGAGAGAATAATAACTCAAGTATTCAGTAATCAATATAAATGAGCCTCAGGTAATCCAAACAATGACTGACTTGTCATTCACTGCAGGCTTTAATTCAGTCCTTACTTTCCCTCTTGTTTGCATTATAGTCTCTGCTAACTTCTTATTCCCTTACTTTTTTCTCCAGTTTATAGCTGCTTACATGTCTCTGGAACTATTGTTAGAACTTGGCTTCTCTGGCCTTGACCTTGATGGAACCTGCAACATGGTTTCTGCATTTCCTACTGCTGACATTTCCTACTGCTGGTTGCTCCAGAGAACCACATGAAGAGCCAAATGAATCTCTGGCTTTTATGCCGCATATCAACACTGATTCTCTCAGACAGACCCCTTGCTGGGTCTACCTTGGCTTCTGCAAAGAGGAATTAGATACCAGGTTTCTTGTCTCCTCTTTCAGTACTTTTCCTAATACATGCTGTCATGTTCTACTACATGCATGGCAGCCTGTCTTTCTCTTTGTGACCAAGGACTCTGTTTCACTCTCTGGTCTTGTACTCTTTAGAGCTCTATCTTTAGGTTCCACAGGCTTTCCCAGACCTTCACACAGACAGTTGCCTTAAATAATGATATGGTGGCACTTTGGAGGTGGCCTATCTGTTGCCCACTCTTTCTCAGCATTTTTATCGCTAGGAAGACTGATTTGAGCTTATCTCTCCATGTATTTTTGAGGATTTTCCTCTTGCATATGCTATTTAGGATCAGCTGACTCAGTAGACTTTTCTAACCCTAAGAGTGATCACTAAATGACTCGAAATACCAAAGAAAGGATGTTCAGTGTAAAGGCAGCAGATTCAGTCCTAGTCTGATCCTGAATTTAATTTGGGTTAATTTTGCATTGACTTGAGTCAGATGAGGATGTTTTGTAATTCAGGACATTAACAAGTCACTGGGACATAGGCTAACTATTTTCAGGAGTCATCGTCACTCAATCTGTATTTGGAATTCATGAGCTTTCAAGTGAAAAATGGCACTTTTTACCAGGCTCTATGCAACTTTACATTTATCCAACCCCACGATTAGACTAATAGCCAATGTGTTTGGCCATAGTAGAAAGACAAAGATTTCTGCCACAAACACATACTCTCTAAAATCTAAAGTAATGTTAACAAGAAGGGGTAGGCGATGTTAAACTTTTTTTGTTTCATTGTTTATTTCCTTTAGATCTGTGTGAGATATCCTAACTAAAACACTCCCAGATAACTATGATGGTAGAGAGAATGTAGTCTTTGGAATGAGTCACATTCGACTTTCAGTTAGAGTCTACTCGTACCACCTATGTCATCTAGAGCAAGTTTTTACTCTCACTAAGCCCTTGACTTCTCATGGTAGATAGAGTGAGGATAATGGTAGCTCTGTTACCCGGTTGTGGAAATGCCTGCCACAAAGGAGATGCTTGTGCACACTAACATCCCTTCCAAACTCCCTCTGGTGTACCTCCCTCATTGCAGAGGCTGGAAAGCAAAAGGGGACATTTATCAGACTCTCTTGCAGCTCAAGCTGCGGATGTGTTTTAGATTCCATCAATTGCATGCACTCACATAAGACTTGAGCATGGCACAGAGTTAAGGAGAGAGAGCTATCGGCTGAGAGTAAAGTGCCTGTTTTGTGGACACAGACTGTGGCAGAGGCAATGTGACTCAGCCGCTTCCTATGGGAGTGGCTTCCTGCAGCAGTGTCTACTTCCTTATTGTGGCAAAGGCCATATGATTCCGGGGGCTGAGAGTTATTCCTAGAAGCTTAATCAAGAGCTTGCTCCTCTAGCCCTTCTAGCAATTTTGTAAGCCACCTAATTCCTCGTATAAATCTCTTTATGCTTAAACTAGTGATAGTAGTTTCTATCAAAAACCATAACTGAAACAAAACTGAATACGGGATAGCGAGTCCTCCTCCTCACTGTGCCTACATGCAAGCTGACATTCTGTGAGATTCTAGGAAATACAGCGAGGAATGGGGCACAGTCCCTGTCCTTGAGATGTCTGTTGTTTTGTGGAAGAAACACATTTGTAAGTGGATATAGTTTAAAATGATCTAAGCACCATATGCTATCATCAAAGTGCTTTGAGAATCAGGGGATGGAGGAAATAACAGTAGCTTTTTATGAGCTAGGAAAGGCTTCAGCGAGATGACATTTTACAGAGTCAAGAAGACTGAGTAGGAGATCGTTAGGTGGAAAAAAAGGAGGGGTGGAATAAGAGAAGGGCATTTGTAATTAAGGGCTCAGCATTTGCAAAGGGGGATGGGCATGCTTGTAGCTCTGGCTTGGGCGAAGCAAAGACAATATATGTAATCAAAATATTTGTACCCCCATAATATTCTGAAATAAAAAAAAAAAGAAAAGAAATAAATAAAAAAGAAAAAAAGGAAATGCTCCTGTGTTCAGAGCAGTGTGAGAGGCTTGGTGTGGCTGGGATGCAGTGTAGTGGGAGTAGGATGGGGAGGAGATGGTTTGGAGCGTCAGGTTCTGACCAGATTGTGTAGAACTGTATGTGCCCAATTAGGAACTTCGAATTTTATCATCCAGTCATAGGGAGGCAGCTGGGATTTTGAAGCAAGGGAATGAAAATAAACAATTTTTTGGATCATGAGGAAAACTCGGGCATTAGTGTAGAGAATAAATTGGAAGGTGAATGATCTTTGCAGGCGAATAGTAAGCTGTTAAAAAAAAAGAGGTGAGTGAGAATGAGGGTTGTGGCAGAGATGGAGAAGAGGGGCAAAACTCAGAATATATTTTTAAGATAAAAATATAAGGACTGGAGACCAATTGTATCAGAAGGAGACAAAAAGTAAGAAAATGAGGTTTCTAGCCAGAATATAGGTTTCACTGGAGTAAGAACTTTGGTTGTTTGTGGATTTATCTTTGGTAGTGAGAATAGTTCCTAGCACATGGTAGATGGTCAGTAAATATTTTATTAAGTAAAAGGGTAGGTGGTGATACCATGAGCTGCATTGTCTTGGATAATGAAGTTATTCTTGGATGTCTGTGGTTATTCTTGGATATCCAAGTGGAATGTTCATTGTGTAAGTCCAGTGCTTAGGAGAAAGAACTAGATTTAAAGTATAAACTGAGAAGTCATCAGCATAGAGATAGAAGTTGAAGCATAGATAAGATGTTCCAGGGAAAATATCTCAAGTGAGGAGTCAACTAATCATGGATTTCTGGAACATACCAGACCTTAAAAAGTTGGCAGAGTAGAAGGAGCTTATGAAGAAGATTGAGATGCAATGGCCAGCAAGGGACACTGTCCTGGAGAGAGTGGCATATTCGAAGGGAAAGTCAGAAGAAACTTACTGGTACTCAGTGTCAACTCTGTTGCAAGAGTAAGTAGGATAAATACCTAAAATAGGCTATTGGATGTCTGGATTCAGAGGTCTTTAATCAATTTTGCTGGTCTCATTTTAACAGAGTGATAAGAGATAGAAGTCAGATTGCAGTGGGTTTGGCACTGAATAGTTTAGGATATAAAAAGGTTGGGTGGAGTTATTGGCTTACTCAGCCAAAATATGTATAGGGCAGGGATGAAGCTGGCCTTAGGAATGGCAGAGCAATCTCTTGATTCTCTTAGCTCAGCTTCTCTCTGGATGCCAATTTTATTCTCTTAGCAAATTTCTCTGGGAGGAATAGGCTACTGACAACTTTAGCCACCCACTTCCATGGTTTTACAACTACAGAGAAAATGAGTGTCTTTCCAGCTCCAGTTTGAAAATTTCAGGGAAGAACTTTAATTGGTCTTATTCAGGTCACATGCCCATCCATTGGACCAACCACTGTGGCCAGGTCTTTGATCATCAACCAAGCTTGCCCACCCCTAGACTAATCACTGTGACAAGTAGATGTGCTCCTGTAAGAAGACTGCAGCTCCCATATGGCACACTTGTCAGAGCAAAGAAGGGTTGAGGGGTCGGGAGAAAGGAGCAGGATGTCTCAAACATGGCCATGGGGGAAAAAACAGAGCAGCACACTTACTCCCCATCTTCTCTGAAATAGAAACCAGTGCAGTAGATTGAGTGGAGAGTAGGAGAAGGGAAAGCTAAGACATTAAGTGTAGATTTCTCTTTCAAAAAAATTAAGGGTCATTTATCTGGAGAGTGGTCTGAGCAGGTGGTCTGCCTCTCCCTTAGAGCCTGAAAGTCCTCATAGGGCACCCCAAACAAACATATAATATAAGTGCAAATATTATGACTACTGTGCAAATTTCAGCTAGAAGACAAGTTTTCTAGTTTTCAAATTTGCTGGTGAAGGGGAGAAATCTAGTGGAGAGGATAGGATTAAAGATACAGGAGAGGGAGGAAGGGGCTCACTGATGGAAGAAGTTCTAGATGGTGGCATAGAGAGTTGCTATGGCCTTGGAGAAGAGCCACCTTGCCTGTAAGAAAGATGCAAAGGAGAGGAAGTATAAATATGAAGATATTGATATAGATTGCTAAGAATATGTTTAGAATGGAAGGAATAGAGAAGAAAATACTTCACATGGCCTTTACTTGTGAAGTCAATGGCATAGACTGGCTTAAACGAAAGGGGTGGTGGGGATGGAGTCAGGCTTTGAAGAGATCAGTGGAAATATGGAACGGCCATGATGGAGGGTGTAAATAAGAACCTCCTGGGGATAAAGTAAAGATTTTTGAGCAGCATTGTGAACCTTTGATGATAAACCTGAATCACTTAGGAGAAATGATATGTTAACTAAATCACAGACGCTAATATTTCCAAACTCTTCCTAAATGCTGACCACCATGCTAAGCACTTCACCTGTACTGTCTCATTCAGTCAACTCAACCACCTATGAAATGGGTGGTATCACCTTTCCTTACAGGTGAGGAAACTAAGACAAAGAGAGGGTTTTGCTCAAGGTCACACACTTAAAAAGTGGTCTAGATGGGATATGGTTTTAGGCCTGTCTGACTTCAGAGTCAGAGCTCTTACCTCTACAAACCACTCTTCCCTTCGTGGCTACTCAGACATGCTCTGGTCCTGCCTACAGTAAAGCAATGCTCCCAGCACATTTGGTAATAAGCAATTTCAGTTTTTCGGGGGTTTAGGCTGTTCCCACCTCCTAACTATGTTGCATACCACATGTTCTGGTGGGCTATCCACGGGGGACATAGAAAGCTCAGGACCCAAAGTTATAGCTATTTTACAGCTTCTCCTGGGCAGGGTCATACAAAGAGCATTTGCATCTCAGCACTGACTTTCCCAGCACTGTGACCTTGAGCATGGCACTTGGCTTTCACAGGAATAATGGCGAGCAGCAGAAATGAACCAACTGAATAGACACGGACGGTATAAAGGTACATGACATTTAGAGTAGAGAATCTAAATTTGAAATGGATCTGCTACTTTGCAGCTAGTTTGGGACAAGTTATTTCAATTCTGTACACATCGTTTTTTTTCCTTCAGTTTTTAATATGGGGCTGAAATACTCTCCTGGTAGGAATACGGTAAGAGTTACTTTAAGTAAAGCACGAGAAGAGTGCCTGGCATACAGGAGGTGCTCAAATCTTAGTTCTTACATTATCACGTTATCATTAGTGGATGGATGGGGGAGAACCATTTGTCTTTACTAAGATAAGCCAGTGTGTTTGTGCTTTCATACCTTCTCTCCTAGTCATATAGACCAGTATTCCCAGCTGGGGGCGATTTTTGCTTCCCAGGGGTCATTTGGTAACGTCTGGACACATTTTTGGTTGCCAGAGCTGGAGGGGCACTATTGGAATCTTGTGGGTTGAGGACAGGGATGGTGCCAAACATCCTATAATGCTCAGGGCAGCCCCCCACAGCAAAGAATTATCTGGCCACAGTACTGATTTTGAGAAATCTGCCATAGAAGAGAGCACTGCTGAAATGAAGCTATTATAGTAGGAAGAAATGGTGAGGGGTGAGATGGAGAGGATGTTTTACCCTTTGAATGTGTAACCCAAGTTCATCCAGGAGAGCTTTGAAAAGGCTCTGTGAGTGGAATACAAACAGACTCAGTCGACCAGCAGAGCAAATGGCCTCCGGACTATCGATGGCTTCTTTCTTCCTCTCTGCATTTGATGAGGGAGAGTGGCGTGTGTCTGGCAGCCTGCTGCCATTTATCCTCTTTGTTAAGGAACACTGCCTGAGGACGCTTTGTGGTCAGCATTGCCCGGTGTGTAATCACGACTCTGACCACTTTTTCTGAACTAAAAACTGATGATGAGTCAAGTACAAGTGTATTTATAGGGACAAGGAGAGTGGACCTTTGAAACTGGGACAAGCCTGGAGTTTCCAAGTTATGTCACTGGAAGAGAGAAGACAGGAAGAGCCGTGGACATGGAACTGTGAGATCTAGGCACAAATCTCAGCTTCCCTGATTTATGGCTGCCTGAACCTAAGATGTCCCTAAGCTTCTCTGAGCCTCAGTTTCTTCATTTGTAAAGTTAGATTAATGATAAATGATACTAACCTCAAGTGATTGATGTAAGGTTTACTGACATGACACATTTGAAAGTGCTTTGTAAATTGGTAAGTGGAATCAGCTAATTACTTAGGGTGTTTTAATAAACAATAGTAGTGACATATACAAGATGTGAGTATAAAATAAAAAGATTGTATTTCCTGTATTAAAAATACACATAAATACAGCTAGAATTTAGGTGCTCACCTGGACATAGGCATCCCCAGAGCAGGATCTTTGGCTGTTTGGTTCACTTCCTGGCATGGATGCCAGAGACAAACCACAGACAATGCTGGAGTTCTGAGTGCAGATTTTTTTTTTTTTAATTTATTTGAGACAGAGTTTCACTCTGTCACCCAAGCTAGAGTGCCATGGCCGTCAGCCTAGCTTACAGCAACCTCAAACTCCTGGGTTCAAGCAATCCACCTGCCTCACCCTCCCGAGTAGCTGGGACTGCAGGCACAAGCCACCACGCCCAGCTACTTTTTCAATTTTCAGTGGAGATGGGGGTCTTGCTCTTACCCAGGCTGATCTTGAACTCCTGGCCTCAAGCAATCCTCCCACCAAGGCCTCCCAGAGTGCTAGGATTATAGGAGTGAGCCACCACGCCCAGCCCTGAGTGAAGATTTTTGTTCTTTCCTTTTATATTTTCTGATTTTGCAAATGTAAAACATATGTCAGGGAACCTAGCTTTCAGATTAACTGGTTCTCAGAATATAGAGAAAAAGTAAAATGTGTAGTAAAAATTATTATGTGGTAGTTGACAATTCTGAGTAGTTACATTTGGGGTCAGTTTCGATAAACAGAAAGTTCTATCTTTCATTGAAATAAAACCTGAAAAACAACCCCCACTCCGAACAGAATGTTCCTGTTTCCTTTTTCCCTTTTTTGTTTTGTGTGGCTTATTTTAGGATAGAAAACTTTTGAGAAGGCCCTATAATTCATTCATGGCCTATCTCTTGGCATGAAAATCTTTTTAGAAATGCAAATTTCTTCTGGGTCATGATTGACTATGCTTCTTGTTAGGCTAAGTTTTTTACATAGTAGACATTCAATAAATATTTGTTGAAGGAATAAAAGAGGAGGAGGAGGAGGAAGATGCAAGATAATGCACATAAAGTAATTATCAGAATGCCTGATAATTACTAGCTGCTCAATAAAAGAGAACTGCTTAGATTTATAAAAGATAAGGTCCTGTGAGCGAGAATATTAAACAAAAATGTGCTGTGGATTCTGAAGACACTGGAGAGAAGAATTCTAGGGGCTCCTGTGAATGTCTTTGCTTTCTTGGTAAAAAGGACATTGATGGAACTGCCTCTACTCTCCTAATTTTTATGTCGAATACAGACATCATACCTAAAATTGTAGCATAAAGTGACAGAGATGAGGCCGAAAGACACATGTCAGGGGTGGCTGGGTAGAAAGCTCAAAGGAGCTATTTTTGGCACCACGATGGAGCCAGCCTATCCGCCCCACACTGTTGATCTACTGACTCGTAGCTATGTGAGAAAAAATAAAACCCCCATTTGGAGAAGCCACTAGATGTTGGATTTGTCATTATGCACACCCAGACCTGGTGCCAGGGACACAGCCCACATGAGACTCAGCAGGCAACACCACATCCCACCACTAACAGGGTGGCATCTCGAATGGAAGAGCAAAGATGTGCTTCTATGTCTCCTTTACATTGGCCTTCAACTTTATTTTTTAGCCAGTCTCAAGTTACATTTTTATTGACATTATACCCTAGGACTACCATTTCTTGAACTTTCTTTTATCTCTCATCCCATATTCACCAGTGCCCATTCATCAATATAATATACTCAAGAAGAAGGTGATGTCCCTACTCAGGGTTCAGGCCCCTCTCAGCTTAGATCTTTGTGGCCCTCCAAGGGCCACGTGAACTCACAACTGGAACTGCCCTCTAGGCACGGAGGAAGTAGGCAGAGAATGTCTGCTCTACCTGGAAGTGCAGAGATGATCTAGTCCAAGGGTTCTTTGGAAGTGTATAAAAAACTTTTGAGGAGTGTGGGTTAGTGGGCTTGCTGGGAAGGCCAAGATCTATCCTCTCTCTTCCTTCTCTCCGTTGAACTAGAACTTCCCTATTTTGACCTGTGTTATATAGCGTACATTAGAAAAAAGGGTTTTATGGCTAGAAAACCCTGATTTACAGATCTGTTACAGGAGGATCACAGAGAATAATCTAACAACTAATTGTTGAGAATCCACTCACTATCTACGCAATATCACTACAGGCATTTCTGCACACTGCACAAGCCCAGAGATTCGGTTCCCTTACACCCCAGTGTAAATGCCGCCCTACAGCTGTGCAAGGAGGCAGCCTGAACTACGGGTGCCACACAGATGAGTAAGGTAAGATAGTGTTCTGACCTTGAGGTACTTGCCGTTGTGTGGAAGGGATGGGGAAGATACAAGACACACTGTGGTTGCTGTGTAAGGCAGAGCAAGATAAACAGAGATATCAACTCAATTTTACAGAAGTTCAAAGAGATGATAGGTATAAAAGGCGGAGGTATCAGAAATGGCTGCACACAGAAAGTAGTATTTAATATCAACTTTCAAAGAAAACTAGACTCATGAGTGGATTAATATAGACAGGTAAAAGTGAAACAAATCTTTGATGAGTGTAGATGATAGGTGAAGACATAGGTCCTATTGCATTTAAACTTCATGTGAAGCAAGTTTATTGTCCCCATTCACAGATAAAGAAACTGAAAGAAAGAGGTTGAAGAATTTGTCCAAGGCTAATTCTTATAGCTAATAACAGGTGTTGGGGGCAGCACATGGGATTCAAAACCAAATCTAGTTGCTGTCCAAGCCTATGCTTTTTCTAGATTCATGCTGATATAACTTAAAGCAGAGGAGAAGGAAACTACCATGTGGGGAGACCATAATAACTATGCACTACTTACTGTATAACTTGGTTTGAAGACTTACCCATCTAATCTCATGGCCACTCCAGAAAGTCAGTGCTATTATCATCACTTTACACAGAACCCTGTGCCACATTACACAGATGTTGGCAATTTTGGGTCTTCAGTTTCCGTTATATTTATTGGTTTCAGTCTAGGTATCCCTGATTTCAGGGCCATCCGCTTACCTCTCACGCTCGTGGCCGTGGGACTCAGGAAATAAGGTTGGGAACCTCCTGGGGGGCAGGGCCGGTGGGGGAGGGGGCAGACGGTAGATTCTGCCACAGGAGTGGTGGAAGCTGACTGTGGTAGCATCGAATGCCAAGGTGAGGAGCTGTGTCAGAAGCTGAAAACTTCAGTGACTCCTCCCATCTGTTTTGTTCTCTGTCAACCGCGGTCTTTCTGATGGACGCGGTCTTCTCCCTGGAAAGCAAGTCCCGAGGCAACAGCGTGTGTCCTGGTATTTATTTTGGGAAGTGACCCTGTAAAACAGGAGTGGGGCAGGGAAGAGGGAAACGGAGAGGCGGGCGGCACCACACGGGAACGTGGCTTGACTCGGTGACTTCCGTGGGAGCCTGGGGCTCCCACTCCCCGGAACGTTCGAGGAGCCACGCGGAATACACGTCAGGATTGGCCAGGGACGGAGGAAAGGAGCATTGTCTGCCGGCCTCTAGCCCCCGAGTGATGACTCCCTCACGCTTCTAGGTTGTGTGTGTGCCAGGGCTGGAGGGAAAGGTGGCCAAGAGAGTGGGAGGTGGGCACAAGAGGTGTCAGAACAGGACACCTGGGCCAGAAGGCACCTCCATTCTGAAGCAAGATTCAGCAATCACAGACCTGAGGCTGTTTCATGTCTGATCAATTTATGATCTCTATGAAGCTTCATATAAATGGATTCCTACAATGTGTGGCCTCTGTGTCTGGCTTCCTTCACTTAGCATTGTTTTCAAGGTTGGAAACAAATGTTGAAAAGACTCTCTTTGCTGCTTCTGTAAGCTCTTCCGGCGGTCCTGCCGGGAGTTGGAAGACGAGTCGGTCCCTGGAGGTGTCACTGCTTGCAGAATAGCGGCCCCTGGTGGACTCCAGGTGAATTCCGCCAGCCCAACTGTACAATCATGTGCCAAGCCACCCCTGTGTTTAAGTGAGGAGATGAGGGTAAGAGCGTTCTTTTAAAATGCCAGGGGAATTTAAAAAAAAAAAAAATCAAGTTTAGCTTGTCCCTACTACGGAAGCTTTACTGAAGCAGGATTGAAGGTCAGACAGGTGTTAGGAATTGTTGGTCATCCTGCTCTATATTACAAGAATCTGTAAGGCTGAGATAAGTATATGGGGCCATTTGCATTGCTTGAGATTACTCCAGTGGGATTTGATGTTCTTATAGGTTAGCCCCAATGAAATAGCAAGTGCATTTGGAGAAATCCATACTTGAAGTTATGTTAAATACCCATAAATTAAATCTAAACACAGTTGTGCTATTAATTCGGCTATTAGTAGCAATCAAGTGTTGAAGCCCTGAAAATTGCCCCATCAAAATTCAAGTCAGTGGCAAACAAGATAATGAAGAAGCATATTCTTATGCTAATAAGGCTATACTGGGCCTTGCCCTTCCGCAGTGAGAAACATTACATAGATCTTTGTCCAAATATTTTTTCCTGTTTTTTGGTTCCTCGGCAACCATTTCGACACTTTCCTAGGCACATTTTCATCTCCTAACATAAACTGGAATCCAGTGCAATAGAAGAGAGTCACCTAAAAAGAATTTTTGTAAGCACAGGTAGGAAGCTAATACCTACTAATCCAAACAAGATCCTCCTTGTGGTGTGCTCCAATGGCTTGCTGAACTTCTTTTCAGCAAGTGATGCATCGGTGGGTAATCACTTCCTTCATGAAGGAATGAACACATACCCTGAGGTATATGTATATATGTCCTCCATGAGGATATGTATATCTAGCCTGCTAGTAGAGCAAAATATAAAAATATATAGCATTCCCAGAGCCTAGGAGAGTGCCTGGCACATAGTAGGTGCTCAGTAAATATTTTTTAGATTGATTGTCTAAATGAAAAAGTGTTCTGAAAACACAGTTTCTAGTTCTGAATCTGTGGCTTGTGTTTTGACCTAGCTCACAAAGTTCTTGTGAAAATAAGATGAGATAATGTGCCTTAATATAGTACTTTAAAATAGTAAATTTCTACAATGTGACTCATGAAAACTGATGATAGCAATTGACCTTCTGCAGTTTTTGGTTTGGTTCAATTTAATTAGTTGAGTGCCTACTGCAAGCAAGGTATAGGTGTAGACATTGCTCAGGAGTCTCAGAAAAGTTAGGCACACACCATGTTCTAAAAGAGATTGTAAGTTTTGATGAAAGGAAAGCATAATAAGATAAGTAAAAAAATAAGCATATCAAGTGAGCTATTCAAAATAATCATTAGTATGATATAGGCAATTAACTACAAGAATGGAAGCCCACTAGTAGAACTGAACATCAATCCTAGGTAGAGGTAACATGGACTTTAGAATAATGTCTTCACCAGTCAAAAAGAGAATAAGGAACAAAGTAACAGAACTACTCAAATTTTTCCACTGAAGTACATGTAACAGCAGATAAGAGTTAAAAAATATATATTCTTTTAGCAATCTGGGCCTCTGTAGCTCCAAATGGCCTGCTACGATTTTGAAATTATTTTAAAGTCCTGGGTTTTACCCCAAACATCATGTGCACTTTGCATTCTGTACCATAATGTACCCCATTACTTTGCATTATAGTATAAAAATATCACCCCCTACCCCACTCAAAATCTGAACATAATTGGCCTTCCAGGAAGGCTTACTGAATTTATTTTGATATACTTAGTCATCTTCCTTGCGCTGCAGAGGATGTACCCCAGCTGAGAAGCTGGGGACCCCAGTAGGAGAATCATAGAGTCAGATAATTCAATCAGAAGTAGATGTTTGTTCCAAAGGATCTAATTTTTTTGGTGTCCATGTGAGAAGGACAGCACATCCTGTTTATTTTATTTGTTTTAAGCCTAGACTTTGGAATTTTGTCATTCTCTGTGGCGTAAACTCAGTTTTCCTGTTCCTAGACTAGTTCTCAATGGCCTGCTATGACTTCTCAGGGCTCTGTAAGGGCAAGCAGGGTCAGAGTTTTGATTCACACTCTATCCACCTCCTCACCGTTCTCTAAGGTCTCTGGTGATGTTTTGATGACCACATTCAATTATGTTTTCTAAGACTCATCTACCTTGACCTCTCTGCCGCATTTGGACATAGGGGACTAACTACTTCCTCCAACTGATGGAAAACAGTTCTGGGATTTTGTGAGAATCGCTTTAATTTTCTTCTCTCTGCTCTCACTATTGCTGAGTTTTCTCCTTACTCTTACTTGCTAAATGTGGGTGACCTTCCAGTTTTGATTTTTAACTTTTTCTGTCTCCCTCTTTACTATTTATCTTTAGGCAAACACATCCTGTCTTACTTTCAATAGCAACTAATATAATGTCAACTGAAGAATCACTAAATCCTTAAATTTGGAGAGAAGAGCTTTATTTCTTATAAAAGGTTGCAACCTGAGGGCTGGCCATCCCACAGGCTGGAAAGCATAGCCTCTGGCAGAAATTGGAAGCAGGCACTACTAGGGAGGTAAGGCTGGGACAGGAATTTATGCTGAAAGGGCCAGCTAAGTATACATATCCAACAAGTTATAGGAGGAGCTACAAATATTCACCAAGGGGGCATGCACATGCATAGTAAGCCAACAAGCATGTTACATATGTCCCATGTTCACTTTGGGGTGGGGGAGACTTAATATTTAAATGCATTCAAATTAGGCTCTATGCATCATAAGGTGAAACAGAGGACACAAAGGCATACTGTGTGCAGCCTCTGTAAACTGGCCAGAACCAGTCCATGGTTGGTGGCCTCCCATCAGGAAGAAATGCCAGTCAGTTGTATAAATCAGCAGTGGAGCAAGTCTTTCAAAAGAGTTGGTTTCTGTTTAGCTCTTAGGCAGGAAAGCCTAATGGTAGTTATCAAGAGAGGGGGTATAATGAGGTGTGTCTGATGTCCTGTCTTGTCATGGCTGAGTACTCAGTTTTTGAGGCTTCTCTGGGGTCCCCTTGGCCAAAAGGGGGCCCATTCAGTTGGTTGGGGGGCTTAGGGTTTTATTTTTATTTCTCAATATGATGCTAAATTTAAGTCTTCATACATAATGCCCTCAGCCCTAACCCTGCCTGATCTCCAAGCCTATAATCCAACAGTGCAGAAGACATTCCACTTGGATGTCTTCCTGTTACTTCACCCCAACAAGTCCTGAGCACAAGTCACAGTCTTCATCTTTCCTAGACCCACCTTACCTCCAAACTTGCCCATTCCTGCCAATGTCACTAACTTCCATCTTCACAGTTGCCCTGGATCAAAACCTTGGGATCATTTTTCTCTCTTCCTTCTTGTTCAGACCTTATATCGACACAATTGCCAATACTTACTAGGTGAATTATCACCAATCATTGAAATCTGATAGAACTAGCAGAAAGATTTCACTTCCTATTAATCTCTATGCTTTTCTTTCTCTCCTGCCCACACTCTAACTCAGTTCCCAGTCAGTCTAAGGCCACCAACGTTCCTCAAGGGAAGCAGGGATTTCAATGCAGCAATGTAGAGATAAGAGTTAGCTTTTAGTTCTTTTGACCTCTCATTTTAAGCTCTTGAGAATCAAAAGGGAGAGCCCAGAGCAGGCAGGCAGAACTCACTGTTTATGCAGTAATAAAGATTAGAAAGAGAGTTAAAGGAGAGAGTCAAAGTGTAAAGGCCACTTGGACCAGACTTGGAAGATGAGCCAGGTGAGGGGGACCCAGGGAGCTATTTTGGGGGAGTGTGTGAAAGGCTTGGAAGGTGGCAAATGCCAAGGAGCCACTGGGATGTGACCCCCATCTGGCACACAGACTCCCCTAGCAGATCTTGGAGGAGGGTGGCCCACCAGCCCCTCTCTCATCTGTGGATTGTCCCGTGGGGTTCCTATCCTAACTGCATGCACGCTAGTCCCTGCAGAAACAGAGTAGGTGGGAGGTTCTTAACCTAGCAAGGATGCATGGAGGAAAGAGCCCCAACACCTGGACCTGGGGGCGCTCTCCTTCCAAACACCTCAGCAGCTGGTAATGGCCAGAGCAACATCAAGGTGGGCAGATGGGAAAGTGAAATCTGACTCCTTTCTCTCTCTCAGCACATCCTGCATGGCCTGGAGGAGATTAAGAGGGATTAATGTTCTCCTGAGCAACCCTAAGGTCTCGTTGCCTAAAATATGGTGGAAGAAAAGATTGGAGGATGTGAAAGTCCATTAAGGAGCTGATTTTATTCAGGCTGTCACATTAAGGAGAATGTTCATTAATCAGAGCCATCTCAAGGAAAGAGAGAAAACCTGGAGTTTTATAAAGGCAAGTAAACAAGGAGCCTTGCGGAAAGGTGGACAGCGGTAAGTTTTATCTGAGTCACGAGGCACATATGCCAGGGCACGGCGGTGCCTTGTGGTTTGCCCTTTCTTGGGACGTAATAAGGTAAGGGGGCATTTCTTAACTGGAGCTGCTTTCTGGGAACACAGGGCTCAGTAAAGTTCAATGTCATCAGGGGAAAACTGTCAAGCAAATACGTGTCTGCTGCTGTTTCCTACCCCAATGGTTGAAGGCTTCTTTTCATGTGGTTGGCCTCTTATCTTGTTCCCAGCTAGCTGTCAACTAATTCTTACTATAGTGTGAAAACCTAAGGTTCTGATCTGCATGAAAATAGTTTTTGTGAGGTTATGTTTGGATTATGTTATGACTTTTATTTTATTTTATTTTTTAATTTCAGAGTATTATGGGGGTAAAAACACTTTGGTTACATAAATTGCCTTTGCATTGCCCGAGTCGGAGCTACAAGCATGCTCATCCCCCAGAAAGTGCACACATGTTAGGTGTGAGCTTACTCATCCCTTCTGCCCCCCTCCCACCTGCTATGTTATGGCTTTTAAAAGAAAAGCAGACCCATTTTTATAGTAATCTTTAAAAGCTAAGCTTCTGACAGATCACTGTTCACCTAGACTATGACATAGAAATCTCCTTCACAAAGGGAATAAACTTGCATTTTCTTTACATACCAGGTCTGCTTTGATCGAACTCCCATGATCATAGATCCCCTCTGGAGCCTTTTCTAAGTGGGAGATTTTCAGCCTGTTGCTATCTGGGGCTGGTTTTGCTGTGGGGGACTGTCCTGTGCACTGCAGTGTGTTCAGCAGCATCCCTGGCCTCTCCTCTCCATATGCCATAGCGTCCCCACCCCACCCCACCCCTGCCCCACCACTGGGACAATTGGAAATGTCTCCAGACATTGCCAAATGTCCTCAGGAGGGCAAAACTGTCCCCAGCTGATTACCACTGATATACGAATTTATGTGTTAGATTCAGAAAATGCCAGGATTTGATAGGAATGGAGAATATAAGCCAGACTTTGAGACGGTTTAATAAAATAATTAGGTAGTTAGAGGAGCAGCATGAAACAGCATTGGAAGCCAAGGAAATGGACAGAAAAGGATACCTAGGGTTAAAGATCCAAATAAGGGTGAGGGAAAGGCTGGTGCCTAATTACAAAAGACTTGTGAGTTTCCAAATGAACAAAATTAAAGAGTAAGTGTGTTCAGGAGACTATAAGTCCACTCAGAGGACATGGGTTATGAATTCTTATTCTATTATTTTTATATTTACTTATCTCATATTGAGTTATGTTTTATTAGTTCATTCACCTTACATTAATGTTGTAAAATAAAATGGCATTTTATGTTTTAAGGGAGAGGTGTTTCGCCATGCTCTGTCTTCCAATATTCCAAACTAAGAGAACTTAATTAATTGGCATAAGACTCAATTGTGCCATCTAGTGTTACAAATCTCAAATTGCAGGTGAAAAGATAGTTCTTTGGGGCAGGAAGAGGGAGTTTCCTTTCTTTCAGAAAGAATAACGACAAGGAGTTATCGATAACAGCTTAATACGTGACTCTTCTCAGTGGTATTTATGTCTTAACAGTAATTTTTACTAGTTCTAAGTCTCTTGAGGCAGGGATCATATCTTGTTTTCCTTTGTATCCTTAGCACAGTCTTTGAAACACAATAGATGCTTAATAATTATCTGTTGAATAAATGGATGAATATGTACAGTTTGAGACTCAAAAAATTGGATGTCCCATATAGAATTTCATGCACAGACAGTCATGTTGCAGTGGAAAATCGTAGAACAAGGGAAGAAACATCAGAGCATATAAATGGCTTCTATGCCATCCTTGGAAGGCGTCATCATAGAATAGGCCTCTGCAACATTTGTCATTATCCTTGTGAAGAATATTTGTTAACTGGGGCTGTCCGTGTTTTCCAATGCACCCTCACCTCTGTGCCAAAGCTATCTTTCTTCTAGCCCCAGCTCCATCAAGAGGATTTCATCTCCGTTCTGTAACCAAAAACTCTGAGGCTTACAAGTTGAATTTGTATATAAATATAGCCTCCCATAAACATAGAGAGTTTAGGTTTCCTTATACCCTGCTTGCTCCTGACTTTGCATGTCTTGTGCAAAGATTCTTATGAAATGAAGATGTAGACGTATGCATTATTTACATTCTCCTGTATTTCACAATGTGGTTGAGTGTCATGAGATTTATAGCTTAAGAATGCAATGCCCAGATTTATAAAATCTCATGGAGTTTTGCCAAAATGGAAGGCATTCCTCTGCTTTTAAGGATTTATCCATGAATAAATATAGAATTATTTATGATGAAATGGTAATAATTTTCATTGTTTTTTTTTTAACTTATTCTTTCTATAAATATGTACCAATTGAGTGCTTATTCTGTGTAAAGAATTGTGTTAGGAACCTTTAAAGGGCTAAAAATGAGGAAGGCAGAGTCTCTTCCCTCGAAGAGTTTAATCCATTTGGGTAACTTGGAGAAAATAAGGCATACTCCCTTCCTGTTAAAAGATAGAAGAAGAATGTAAGAGTTAAGTAAAAATGCAACTGGTGCAACTTTGTAAGTGCCTGCCTACATTCAGTGATTATAGTTCTACTCTGAATATGCTTATTTGGTGTAATGAAGTGAAAAGTTGAGTAGAGTAAATCCTCATTTTAATCCTGTTCTTCATCTTTTGTTAGTTCATTTTTAGGAATAAATGAATGCTAATGGGTGCTCCTTTAAATGTACTAGCTAAGTGCCATTATGCTCTTATTAACTATAAGTTTATTGAGAAAGGAAAGTGGAAAGACAAGTGCTTTTGTCCTCTAAAGGGGGGATTTTGGCTATGGTTCCAGTTAACAAACACAAACTATTGGAAACATCCAGAGATTGGGGACAGAGGGGAGAAGCAGAGAGGAGAGGATGAGAAGAGAGGAGACACACACACACATACACATGCGCACGTGTGCACACACACAGTGAGTGAGTTAGATTTTGAAAGAACCCCATGGGGAAAAAATACTTCTTGTAAATGTTAAAGTGCTTGGTAGTATGTCCAGTAACACAAGTGATATATCAGTCTTCTGAAATAGGAGGGCAAGTGTTGTTATTCCCCTTTTATAGAGCAGGAAACTAAAATTTAGAGACAGTAATTGACTTGTTCAACCTATGAAAGTGGTAAGTACAGAAGCCAAGATTTAGAAATTGAATGTTTTGATTCCAGATTTGATGTTTTGCTCCTATCCTATCAGGTTCTACTCTGCAGTTGAGAGTAAACAGAGATAGTGGAGAATAGAGAAAAACATTGTTGTTCTTTGTTCAGCATCCCTAATAAATTCATCCATTCCTTCAGCAAGTACTTACTGTGTGTCTAACACTCACAGGGCCATACAGCAAACATACAGCCCCCTTTGAGGATGAACGTGAGCAAGGGCCAGTAAAAGTTGTCCTTGTTTTTTTTTTTTTTTAAAAAGGCTAAACTATTCTTTTCAAGCCACCCAACACCTCATTCTCTGTTACATTAAGTGTACCATCCTTCCAAAACTTTTGATATAAGCCTAGAGATGTCCTTGTTTCTTCTTTTACACCTGCTCCACAGTGGTCATCAGGTCTCTCTCCCTCTTTCTCTAATTTTCCAATTCACGCAGTGCAGGTCTTAAAGACTACATGTTTTCATTTCTTAACAGTCTCCTGAGCAACTGCTCCTAATCCAGTGTACTTGGCATGAAGCTCCTGGAGACATATTTTATGCATGTATTTTACAATTTTCCATTCCCTTAAGAATATATAATGTCTCCTCTTCCATATCCCGTCTTATCCTAACTCTAGCCAAGCATGACAAACTACATTGTCCAGCCGCCTCTCCTTCCCTCCAAGGTCATCCTCAAGTATTCCCTAATGTAATTTCTCTACTTTCCTTTGACTATACTCACACACACATGCACGCACACACATTCTTTGCTACTCCTCTCCCTTGGAATTCTTCTTCCAAATAAAAAATGGAATTAATAATACCAATTGCAAAGGATTATTATATGGATTAAATAATATTAATATAACACAAAAATGCTCTGCCTGGCACAGAATAAGCCTTAATAATTACAGAAACTATTTGTGTTTATCCACACCCCCAAACTCAGTCCACATTGACCACTGTTTTGCTTTGGGCAACCTCCTGAGAACTTCTGTGTTGGAAGAATCTAGAATAAGACATTGCGGCATAAAAATTATTTTGAGCTGAAGACATTTGAGTTCCTGAAATCTCTTATCTGCCCTATAAGCAGAGCCTCCCCAAAGGACTCAGTTGTCATAAATCCCCTCCGTGGGAGCAACTCTAATCTCTTCTTGGAGAGGTGAGGTTGGCATCACATCTAAATAAACATTGTCACAAAATTATCATATCTTCCATTTATTCTTCTAAGGGTCCATTTATCTTTCCAAAAAGTCATTTGTTGTTCCATAAATGTCTTCCTCCTTTTTAAGAAGTCATTTGTTCTCCTAGAAACACCCTCTACCCCTTTCCATACCCTATTGCAATGGTGTACAAGCTCCCAATTCAACCTACATTCTTGAGTCACATTTCTTTATGAACTCCCATGTACATTTGTAACTAAATCTGTTTTTTTCTTTTGCTCATCCATCTTTTGTCAGTTTAATTTGCAGACCCCATCACTAAATTTAAGCGGGTAGAGGAAAAGCTTTTCCTCCCCTACCGTATCATTTATAGAATATTATCTCATACTCATTACATTACTTAGGTTTGCTTGTTTGTTTACTATAGCTGCACCTTCTCTTCTCAATTAGATTATAAATTGCTCTAGCTCTAGGAGCATATTTGTGTGTGCGTGTGTGTGTGATGTGTGTGCACTTTATGGTATCTATTTATAGTGGTGTGGATACTATAGATTTAAATAAGTATCTGTTATAATTTGGCATATAGAAGAAACTATTTTTGAATGAATGAATAGATGAATAAAAGAGATCATGGATATTGGTCCCCTGATGATTATTCTTTGTGATGCAAATCTACTTATGAGGGTCTCTTTATAACCATCTGCTCCTTTTCCAGCTTCTGTTCTTGACTCCTTCTTCTTCAACTCCTATACCCAGCCAGTAATTATGTTGTGTCAGTCTCATTGAGCTCATCAACTCTTGAATCGACATTTCTGTTAGTCCAGGCCATTTTCTTCCTCTTGTACAGATTCATACTCTGCAGGGCAGCCTAGATGGGTCTTTCTAAGCTACGATGATGATCATAGCCTTCTCTCACTTAAAATTCTTTATTGGTGCCCCACTGCCATTGGAATAAGGTCCAAATTGCTCAAAATGGCTGTCTTCATTTGGGTTCTCCAGAGAGCACAGTCTGAGACATGGATTGGGGTGGAGGTGGTTTATTTGGGAGGTGAATTCACAGGGTAGAGTGAGGGAATCAGGAGAATGAACTTGAGAAAAAAGAAAAGTCAATACAGGATTTTTTGTTGAGCTGGTTCCTGCTGGACAACTGGGCGCAATTCCCTGGAGACCCCCTGAGGATCCATGTAGAATAGAATTGTCAGAATTGTCTCAGAATTGTCCCCCAAGGAGGAGATTGGGGCATGTATCTAATGATTCTATTTCCATTGGTTGGAGAACTGTACCTGGAGCTGGACTGCCTGCTCCCCCAAACTTCTGTCTGCTTCTGTGCAGAGGCTGAGCAGCTTTCCACAGCCTCAGAGAAAGTCTTGAGGCAGAATACTTACTCAGGCAGGGCTGACAACCCGCACCCACGCCATACTGATGTACCTGGACTCCTCCAGATGTGCATCTGATTCCTCTGCCCAGAATGCTTTTCTCCTCATTAAATTTTGCTTTCCTCTATAGGAATATTGCCTCCTCCAGGAAATCTTCCCTGACTGATGTCTGCACCCACTGCTATGTGGCCATAAGAAGGAGTTAGTTTGCTCTTTTTTCTTGCTCCCATATCACACCCTTTTTAATTATACTTGTCACTCTGCAGTGTCTTTATGGTCTACTTGAAGACTAAAAGTTACATGAGATCAGGGGCTGTGTCTTTTCCACTATTATATCTGAAGATCCTGACATAGTAGCTGGGACACAGTAGATGCTCAGTAAATATTTATGGAATGAAGAATAGATAAGACAGGTTACACTTGTGCCCTGAATGTCTTCTAAGGTAGAGTACCCTAGTTTATAAGCAACACAAAGCCCAACCCAGACTGCCTTAAGCCAAAAAGATAATTCAGTGGCTCACTTCACTGAAAAATCCAGGGTCAGCTGTAACTTTAGGTATAGCTTATGAGGACTGAAACATTGTCTTTGGGATATGGCCCCTCTTCAGGAGGGGTGAAGGTGAGGTGGATGGGGTGAAGTGGTAATAACTTAGGCTGGGTTCCCTTGAGGCAGAACATTGTCAGGGATTCTGGTACAAGGGATTTATGGGGGGAATGAGGAAAACAGGATAGGGCTGGGGAAAGCTAAGCAAGGATGTGATTGCAGCCGGAGACCAGCTGCCGTGTGATTCCCACAGGGAGCTCCAGAGTGTGAATTGCACCATGATGTTGGTTTCACCTGAAAGCAAAGAGAATGGCCTTTCGTACCCCAGAGTTAATTAGTCACTGTCTGTGGGCTGTCTCTGGAGGTGCGGGGTATGTGTTTATGTGTGTGAGTTGTGTCTAGGTGGCTCCTATTTGGTCGAGGGCATCTCTCCTCATAAGGAAAGCTCAGAACTCTGAGCAGCTAGGGGATGGGGCATCAGCATGGTAAAGGGGTGTAAGCAATAGTGACCAGTAAAGGGGAGGTGGAGATCCAGTTCCTCTGGAATTACATGGACTGAGACTCAAGGAAGGCGAATCTACAAAGGAAAATCTGCGTGCTGGTACCCAAAGAAAGGGAGGTAGATGCTGGATGGCAAAAACGCAGCCTACATCCTGGGAGCACAGCTTTCTCTGTTTGTTAGAGGTAGCTTGGTGTCTCACTCGCTCTCTGGCCCCTCAGTACCGGCATTGCCCTGAAAGGATACGTTGATGGTTTTAACCTGTGCCACGCTGAGTAACGGAAGGTTTGGAATCTATAGTTTGGTTCTGATAGCCCCTGGTATTGTCATTTTATTTGCTTAACCATCTGAATGGATGAACATTTAATTAGAGTAGACAGGATAGAAAAAAAAGGTGAGCACTGTGAAAAGACAATGAGGGAGGAAGGAGACAGGAACACAGTCTCCGTTAGATTTTCCCTCTTTGAGCATCTTCACTTTTGGGGTAGGAAGAAAGAAGGAAAAAATTTACTCCAAAATTTTACAATCAAACAGTCTTAGGCCTTGTCATGCTTTCTGTCATCAGCTGGCAGGATCTGGGAAGAAATCTTTTTAAAAACCCATCGGAACACTGTTGGTTGAGAAATGTGAAGTTTCTGTTTTATCTGGGAGCCACGAAAAATGTACAACATTTGACCTACCTGAAATAGGAAGAAGGCATGCCACCCAATCTTTTTCTTTTCCATCCTGAAGTTTCCTTTAATTAGCTCTAGGTAGTAGACCTTAGCATATCTGGCAGATGGAACATTCACACATCATCTGAACCATTTTCCTTCACAGTTTCTTACCTCCTGCAAGCATGGCAGTAGGTTTAAACAATCATGCATTTTGGTGGTTTCTCTATTCAGATTTCAATTTGAACATATGTTTGTTATCGTTTCTGAACTTGAGTGAATGTCTTAAGGGGACAACTATGAGAAAATTCCTTAATTGGGGTTCTGTTTGAGTTCGATTATTAAGGATAATGAGTATAACTATTTATTAGTCTAAGTCAGTCCCTCTGTCATGGAAACATCTGTCACGTGAAAGAATAAAGCTATAGACTTTGCTGGCAAGTATGATGTGCAGTTCCCCTCCAAAGATGAGATTTAATCTTACCGACCATTACACACATTAATCCCCACTTGATCTGCAACCTGATGGGATCTATTAAATCATTCCCATCCTGTTCTTTTGGTCATATGTTCCTCTACCACACCCTCAAATGTTGTCAATCTTTAAATAGTAATCTAAGCCCATTTTTGTGCTAGGGGTACAATTGTTGAGAGGCTCCTGGCATTAGGCCCAGTGGGTGGTATTTTGAGTGTGTAAGTGAACAGTGTGTTCAGTACACTCACTTCTGCTCACGGAGACAGCTGCTTGTGGCTATGTATGTCTCTCTCCCTGGGGCGTGATATAATACTGGGTTTCTCAAATTTCACTTATTGGCTGTCTTTACAATTTCGTCACATCAGTGTTTTGCCTGCACAGTTTTTAATTTAAAGTTTTCCCCTAAATTAACCCACATTTAAAAAGTTTACATTCTACTCTATTCTTATCGTAAGTAGTAATATCCGTGTGTCAGAGATTTGGTGTGCCATTTGTGTACCTTATTACGTTAGATCCATGATGCATATTTTTCCACATTGTTAACATCTCTGCAGTCGTGATGTATCTTACAACGGATGCCAATTCCCACCCTTGCACTTTCTGTTGACCGGGCAGCAATCAGGACGTAGTTGTCATTGCCTGACACCTTCTGGTGAGAAGAAGAAGGCACCAGCTAAAAACTTAACAAGTGGATGTCGGCAGCATAAATGAAAATCCCGAAGTCAGTGGGGGACACTCCTGAAGAAATGCACCTTCGCCAGTGCTGTCCATGACATGGACGACATCATGTGGGAAAACATGGCCATTCTTGACCTCAAGTTTAAAAGTGGTTCCAAAAAATTGGACACTTGATTGTAAAGAAATTTAAGGAATGTTTTAGCCAATTAAATTTGCATATGTGTTCCTTTTTATGTCTGCCTAAGTGCAATATATTTTAAAATTCTATGCCTAAAGAAGTCTAAAAGAGTTCTTTCAGTAAGAATAAAACAGAAATGTTAAGTGATAAGAAAACATTGGGTCATAGCAGTGTTCTTTTTTTTTTCTTAGCAGTACATAAAATACTGGTCTATATTATAATCGAAAGTATCTTAAATTTGATGAAATATTGCATTACCTTTCTAATGTACATTAAAATAAAAACAAACAAAACAATGCTTCTGTGTAAACCTAACAGCTCCTCTAGTACCCCCAGCAGTGTGCGTGCTGTGTTTGGGATAACGTTAGTATAGTGATGAAGTGGAGTTCGTTGTGGGTTGGAATCTGGCCTTGGTCACTTACTTACCAGCAGTGTGACTTACTTAAGTCCCAGTTACTTTATCTCTTAAATGGATATCTTGAGTGGGTACGCTCAGAAGGAGATCCTAAGAAAAGCAATTGAGTGTAAATAGTGTTGGGGATCCCAGGAAGCAAAGTGTCTTTGTCCATTTGGGTTGCTGTAACAAAATGCCATAGACTAGGTAGCTTATAAACCACAGAAATTTATTTCTTACATCTCTGGAGGCTTGGAAGTGTGAGATCAAGGCACCAGCCGATTTGGTGTCTGGTGAAGGCCCACTTTCTGGTTTATAAGTAGTGCCTTCTCACTGTGTCCTCACGCAGAAGGGGACCAGCTAGCTCTCTGGGGTCTCCTTTATAGGGGCACTAATCCCTTTCATAAAGCCTCTGCCCTCATGACCTAATCACTTCCCAAAGGCCCCACCTCCTAATACCGTCACTTTGGGGGTTAGGATTTTGGCTTATGAATTTTGAGGGGACACAGATGTTTACACCATGTAACAAAGACAATGGAAAAGTGAGGCAGGGAGAAAAAGGCAACCAATACTTCTTCACTGTGGGCAGTTGGGACTCTGTCCCACTGGAACCTCTGACCTGGGCATGTGTAGAACATGCCTCAGTGTTGACCCATCCAAGGGTGGAGAAAGCTAGGGTGTTTATCTATCAAATACTCTTTGGCATTGATTGAGCACTGATCTCAGAGATATTAACTCCGTAGCATTTCTGGCTGCCCCATGCACCTGCAGCCAGACATGCGCCTGTAGCCAGAAAGTTTTGAGGCAGAGATTAGCTGGCAATAGTGGGAGGAAGCTGTCGACATGTACAGGAATGGGGAGCACTAAGAACATGCAAGCAGGAAACCAACATTTTCTCCAGTGGGGGTAAGTACACTACCTCAAAGCACCATTGTGAGTCTTAAATGCAATCAGACATATAAACACTTGCATGTAATACATTTTAACAAATATCAGCTAACTTATTCTTAGATACTGTCTTCACCTCGGGCTGTTAACTGTCTCACCAATCTGCTGGGCTGCGATTTGATATTCTGTAGAAATCTCACACTATGTGAGGTTTTGCTTTTGTATGTCCTTAGATTATTCCTTCTCTCCCTCTTGGTTAGTGTGTCTTCACTCCAACTGGCCAATTATCAAAACTCTAATTAATATGTTCTCTTCTCTGTATTTAAACGTGATACTGCTGTCTCACCATAGTATGGCTTTTAGATCATTTTCCTTTTTTTCAATATTTGTTCACTTGGTTCCACTTCTGACAAATACTATGTATTCAAACTGTTTTAAAAGTAACTTTATAGTTTCACCAATTACATAAGAATTACATGCTTGTGTAAGAATCAAACAGTTACTTCTAATGCTACCACTGAGAACCACTGCTAACTTTTGGTATTTGCTATTTTTTTTCAGGTCTTCATATATTTTAGTAGGCATTCATCTGTCTCCTACCCATTACTAACACCTGCCTTTCCCCTCCTAACTGCACCCAGATTGTTTGGAGTATGAACACCCTCCACAGCCACCATCACTGCAATTATGCATAGTAGCTTTATGGTTTGTGTCATGGTCTGAATGTTTGTGTCCATTCAAAATTCATACATTGAAATCTAATCGCCAATGTGATAGTATTAAAAGGTGGGGCCCTTTAGGGATGATTAGGTCATGGAGGGCTCCACATTCATGAATGGGATTAAAGTACCTTTAAAGAGAGACCCCAGAGAGCTACCTAGCCCCTTCCTCCATGTAGGGACACAGCAAGGAGATACCATCTATGAATCGGAAAGTGAGCCCTCACCAGACACCAAGTGTTCTGGCACCTTGATCTTGGTTTTCCCTGCCTCTACAACTATAAGAAATAAGTTTGTGTTTTTGTAAGACACCCAGTTTATGGTATTTTTGTATAGCAGCCAGAAATGGACTGAAACAGTTTGATAGGACTGACCCAGCCCACACCCAGGAATGAGTTTTAAATGGCCTGAGTCTTTCAGAAAATCCCACCTTCTTGACAGAATTTTTGGTTCAGTGATGGACATCGACCCAGGCCTAAGCAAATTAGTGCATGATATTTCTCTGGTACTGAAGTAGTTATAGCATCTACAATGGCCCAAACAGAGTTAAGGGAAGGGCCTTTGTCTGTTGACTGGAGGAGAGACACCATCCCCCTTCTGCAGGACCAGAATGAGACAGGCGATAGCTTTGATTGCTACTGACAGCTTTCCATCCTATCCATTTGTGAGGAGCCTTAGCTACCATTGTGTGTAGGAGAGTGGTGAGAAGTCGAGACAGACAGGGTTGGGTCTGCTGTAGAGACTCCTGAGGGGGTGGGATAATTCAGGTGTCTCCTGAATGTTTTGTTCTATAACCAAGAGGTGCCAAGGATGTTTCCTTGTAGTTCCTCATGAAGATCAGTGTTCACAGAAGTAGCTAACACACATAATAATTTTTTCATGGATTGGAAGGTCAATAGTGAGTGTCAATGCTTTTGCGCAGGCATATGTTCCCAACAAATATCCCTGTGAGATGCCTTCCATCTTGTCTCTGTAATGAAGATGTTTCAGGATGGTTGCATTTCTGGGGGGACAAGGAAGTAAAGGAAGAGTCCTGATATTTTCTGATGAGAGATTCTTGAAGTTTGCTCCATGGTAGCACTGTGTTCTAAGCCAAGCCACAGGTCTATGGGAGTGATGACATTTAATGGTCACATGTTCAAATGTGGAGAAGGATGAGAGATTATTGGGATCAATGATCCTGAATCCTCAAACAGCTATGAATCCTCACACCTATAAATTCCTGAGGGAGCTCTGAGGAGGGGATACTTAAGGAGCCTGTGATGATGGATCCTTGGTTCCGGTGAGCTGGGTTGAGCTACGTGGAGACACTATGTATCAGACTGTCTAGGTTTGAGTCCAGACTCTGTAGTTTCCTACCTTTGTAATCTCAGGCAAGTTACACAAACCCACTGAGCTTTAGTTTCCTCACCTATTAAAAAGACACACAATAACAGCACTCGCCTCATAGGGTTGTGGTGAGGATTGAATGGGAAAATGATTGTAAAACTCTTAGCACAGCACCCAGCACAGAGTAGCTGCTCATTAAATATTTACTACTACTATTGCTACCGTGGCCACTGCCACCACTGCTATTGTTCTTCTTAATATTTTTCTAATGAGACTTAAATGGATTGATACAGAACTTTTATCCTAGATCCAGACCCTCACCTTGTGTTTGTGCTCTTGTCCCTCCCACAGTGAGAAGAAGACGTGAAGAGAAAGTAAACTATATTATCCTCCACCTTAAGAGCTTTTGCCCTGGAGCAGAGCTGATTCACTCTACCCTTTGGTCTTTCCAGGGTGGGGGCACCTCTGGAGAGAGAGAAGCTTCCTCAAGTCTTTCATACCTTACTAGCCCCATGGGAGATACATTTTCCAAATAGTCAAGCCAGAGAGGCTTTTTCACATAGGAGCCAGGGCTTTAGTCTCTTTGCTCAGCACCATGAAAGCCTTGCTCTGTTCCCCAGGACTGCTGCCCCACAGTGTCCTTGCCTGTGATCCTCCTGATCCTCCCTGGGTGTCTTCCTGGGTGGCAGGCAGGAAGGAGGAAGAAAAAAGTTTGTAGGAAAAGGAGCTGTTCCTGGAGTCACTGTTATTGCAGAACCTTTATTCTGCACACTTGGACATAACTTCCAGTTTATAAAGTGTTTTCATCAATATTTTCTATAAATCCTACTGAATATTAAAAAACAAAACAGAGTTCCTTATAAAAGATGTGAAACACGTGTGATCCACCAACGTATAAATTAATGCATAAATTCATGCATATTCATGAATGCATTTCTAGTAAATCAAGAAATGTTATTAATAGCAGCAGCTTAATCTGGGTAGGGATGAGGCATGTTATGAGTTAGTCTGAAGGTTGGGGCTAAAAACAGGACAGGGATGAAGGGAATATCTTTAAAGCTCCAGTTGCTTTATGTATGTTCTCTTGTATCACTAACAAGTATCAATTTATAAAAGAGGTATTACTATTCTTGCTGTGTTGATGAGTAAACTGAGCCTGACATCACAGACAATAAGCAGCAGAGTCCAGATTCAAGCCTAGAACTGTCTTGCATTTGAAGCCCATGTTCTATTCATTAGCACCGTGCTCTACTTTCCTTTAAATGGTAAAAAAGAGCCATGTGATCAAGTTAAGTGGAAGTTTTATGTCAGTAAGTTGTACTGGGGCAGCACAGTATGCCCACTCTTGCCATGCTTATTTAACAATATTCTGCAAGTTCCGGCCCCACCTTACCCGTCCAAACTTTTATTCCACTAGGTCTCAATGGGATCCGCCGTTCTAAAACCAAATTCTGGACTCCAGCACGTTTTCACCTCTTTTGCTGTTTTTCACATCTGAGACAGTCCTCTTCCCACAAATTAAACAACTGTGTCCTCCTCCTTTTTCCTACTATCTCTTTCCATCCCTGCCCCTAATTTTGGCAGTGGGGCCTGCAGCTTTCATCCCTAGGTCAGATGGTGGGAGTCATCACCTGGGTTTTGTTTCAAAAGCCTAGCCCCGAGAAGAAACAAGATATTTAGGCAATGGTGTGGTAAGAAGGTTGCAGAACTGAACATAGATAAAGTTTCCCAGGTCTGGGGGAGGAGGAGAACAGAAGAGAATCAAAGGGCAAAAGGTTAATGTCAGTGGGTCCCTGAGAAGCCAGGCTTCAAGAGGCTGAGTCCTGGGGATGAGCATGTGAATGGAATCCCCATTAGTTTGGGAAACTGGGGAGGAGAGGTGGCCTATGCCCCAGACCTCGGGGTAGAGCCTTCAGAAGTGGCAAATCTCTGGAGTTCTCTGTGCTTTCAGTTGATATGGGGCAATATAACAGTGCCCTGTGCCTAAGAGGGGCCCTAAAGCAGTCCCTGAAGCTCTGAGTATGGGGGTTAGGTAGAAGGGGTTCCTTCCAGAGCAGCCTGGACAGAAGCCCCTGGGTTCAAGGGGCCCTGCAATTGGGAACATGTAGACTGACAGCCAAGTCCAGACGGGAAGGAAAACATCTAACAGATGGGAGTGCAGGTGGAGGAGGACAATGAGACCCAGTGCATGCCCTGTCACAGGACAATGAGCACCTGAATACTACGTCAGACCCTCCTCCCCCATCTTAATGTAGACCTGGTGAGGCGGGGGCAGATTAAGAGCCTGCCTCTCAAATGGAGCTCAAAATAAAAACTAAGCTCAGCTTAAACAGAAATGTCTGAGTCTGTGAAGTGCTATTTGGGGATAACTGACTTGGGCTGTGGAGGTGAAGGGCGGCCACTCCAGGCCAGAGGATAGCCCAACTTTTCTTTTATTCCTTTTTATGCTGGAAATCACTTCTTCAGTATGAGAAACTTTCTGTTCTTCAGCCTCACGAAGATTTAGCCAACTTCGTGCCCAGGAGGGGGGCCTGAAGTTGTCACTTCTGCAAGGCGTGGTGGAGAAGAGACAAAATCTGGCGGGAAGTGGCATTGCTGTGGGTGGCAGATGGGGTCTGGATGCTTTAGAGGCAACTCCACTAGCTTTGCAGTCAAGTGGAAATTTGCATGGAGACACTCCATCCAGCATCAAGGGAGAAAGTCAGAAACGCAGTTTACTAGGATGAATCAAGTAGAAAGGTTGGTGGCAGACTCTACAAATCAAACAATTTTCAAATCATCAAACAAATAGAAATTAAAACAACAGTTACTGTTTTATGATGATTGGCAAAGATAAGAATGAAAACCCCCAGTATCGGTGAGGAAGACTGGTGGGAGCATACATTGTTCAAATCCTTCTGGAGGGCAGTTTGGTACCATAGATCACAATGTAAACTGTTTCCTTTGAGCCAACAATTCCAGAAATTTATCCAAAGGAATAAGCAGACAAGCATGATAATAAGGCATGTGCATGGAAGTTGATCCCAGCTTTGTTCCTAATAGTAAAAAATTGGATACCACAAACATTAATAAAGAGCAAAGTGCATAAATTATGGACCATCCACATACCAATCAGCAATCTATATGCAAATGAATCCAGAGATATTATGTAGACATTGTAATGATTATGCAGATTTATATTTATTAGCATAGTATGGTATTTAAGATATATTGTTAAGTAATAAAAGTGCTAAGAAATGACATATGTGGTATTAATGAATTAAAAATATACATAGCTAAAAGCCTGGAGGTCATTACACAAAATATTGTTTTTGGGGCAATAGTGATATCAAAACAATTAAAGCTGATTTTTACTTTCTCTTTTTCACTTTAATGAATTGTCTAAAATCTTTTTAAGAGCGAACATGAATTATATTTATTATTCAAACACTGAGGTGGTGGATCATGTGAGCTCCAAGTTTCTTCCCTCCCTGCCAGGCTGAGCTTTTGCCCTCCCCCCACTGTGTTTTCTCCTCCTCTGAACTCCTGGGGGCAGTTAAATCCTGATATTTGCCTAAGGTCAAAGTTCAACAAAGCTTTTTTGTTAAAGATACTGTTGGTGATGAATCTCTCTTGTGTTGTTTCTCCAACAGCTTTGTGAATTCAACTGGTTTCTAAATGATTTGAGGTCAGGAACCAGCATTACAATGAACATTTTTTGATGTGGCACTACTTGTACACACTTCTGAGAATCCAGGAAGCAATAAATAACCCTTTGTGGATTGATCTGGGTGTAGACAGGCAGTGGAGGGAAAAAAGCCATCTTGGATTTAGATGGTGTTTCTAAATGGGGCTTGAGATCTGGAGTGGCTATAGGGTCAATTCCAAGAACCTGGTGATGATCAGAACTGTAGAGTAACAACAATAAAATAAAGGAGGACTGCACCAACAATGCTCTGTCCTGGGATCCTTCTCTTCCCGCCTTCCTAGTAGTAAACGGAGAAGCTGCTTTGGTAGCACCCAGGGGAAACTGTTCTTATAGAATGTTGAACATTTGTCTGGTTCTACCTGTGTGGTATAGCCCTTTTTTTCCTTGGGCCACAGGGACGCAGGGCCTGCATCACTCTTGAGCATGATTCAGAAGTAAGGTCTGAAAAGCAGTGGTCTGAATGACATACTCTTCCCTTACTCTTGATAAGCAAACGGAGAAGAAAACTTTGGTTGCCAGGAAGTAAGTATATCATGGAGAAAGAGAAAAAAGGAAAGCAGGGAAAAAAGAAAACATAACAGAAAACAAAGGAAGGAAGGCTGCAAGGAAGGAAGAAACAAAGAAATGAAAGAAGCCAAGAAGTAAGGAAAAAAAAAATGGAAGAAAAATGATCCAGGAACTTTTACAGCTGTTATCTCTGAAAATAGTTATAAAAGACTTGTGAAGGTCTTGGACTATGTTTTCAAGACAGTGCTTTAGGGAGCTTTTGAGGCCCTTGAAACATGAAACACTAGAAGTCAGAAATAGTGGGTAGAGGTCTAGCTCTGTTAGCAACCAGTCACGTGACTTTGGACTAGACACAATCTATCTGGGCCTTCTCTTGAAAACACGGGATGAGCTAAGAGATTTGCAAAGTTTCCTTCCAGCGCCAACATTTTATGTCTTATAAATTATAAAAGCAGACATTCTAAAGACAGACAGGGCAGGATTTGTTTGTGGTAGCTGTGTCACAAACTCACCCACCCATTCAGTTTTCCACTTACCTTTGTTTTTGTTTCCACCCTTTGCTCAAAGCAGTGGTGATTGGAAGATGTTCTTACAGCTCCTCCGCCAATAATGGTCCCTGACCCTGTGAAACAGAGATGAGTGCAACTCCCTCTGTTCGCTGGAAACATGGTCCTACTGGCTGCCCTAAGATTTTCAGCCAAATTATAGAAATGACAGGACTTCAGATTCTTTACTTAATGTTGTATAAGGTTGATAGAGTTTCAATTTCTTAGCAAATTTCTGAGGATCCCTGATAAATCTGCATGAAACTTGGCTCTTAGTAGGCTACAAAAAGGTTATCCTGTGGCTGTTATCTCTCAGGATCGGGTAAAACCACAGCTATAGAAAAGCCTCGTTTAAAAAATTTGTTACTGACGTATATCATGCATATAGTAAAGGTTTACCTCACTAATGTAGATTTTCTCTACAGCTGCAAATCTTTGCTACAAAAGACAGATTTTCAAAGCTATTCCTGTGGTTTGCAGCCCTTCCGAATAGCCATACTGAAATATGCCAAAGAGGTATATTTTGTGGGAAATATTCTGTTTTCCTTCACCAGTTTCTTGTTAACCTGTATAGACAGGGCCACCAAACACAGTTCCAGACAGAAAGTACACGTTTTCTGACTGCTACATATACTGTTACATGCAACATGTGCTGTAAAATTTTGCTCAGATGACTTAAACGCATGTCAAGAGTTTCAAACCTCTTTAATCAGGTGCCACATGAGTTAGGGAATAAATAGTGAATCCAGGGAAATAGACCCTATCGAAAACAGATGAACCAGGCTCAGAGGAGGATCACCATAATTGTGTAAGAGATTGAGTAAATTGTTCCCCAGAATACTTTTTAAAAGGGCATAATAACAGAATGCATGTCACTTCGGAACAATGAACCAAATAAATGCCTAATTCGTAGGATTTCCAGACCTCCCCAGAAATGTAAACAAACAACCTGCTATTCAGCATACCGTCACTAGATGGGGATCTTGAGTCAATCATAGCTCGCTGGCTTTCTTTATCTCGTGTTTTCTTTATTTGAATCTGTTTTACCAGGGTCTGAATACACATATAATGCAAGTTTACAGTTTTGGCATTTCACATTTTTGCTGAACTTTTTGGGGAAGGCAATTTGGAGGGAAATGGATTTAGTTTTAAATGTATTAGCTTAATTAATTTCTCATCTGGGGTCCCAGGGAGATGGAAATGCCCCGCTGTGCAGGCGGTGTGCTATTAATCTGGGGTTTATTTCTGGCAGAAGTTACCAGTGTTTATCCACATGGCCCCCACAGGGTGTGGCTGGTTGTGGAGACTGTCATTATACCTTATAACTGATTAAAAGAGGAAATCCTCCCTAGAAATGACTCTGTGGTGGCCAAGAAGTGAACCCAACTGTTTCATTTCCATAGAATAAGCAGTTTCAATCTATTTCTAAAACGGTGGCAGTGGAAGTTAATGCTTTTTGTCTTCCTTCATTGTGAATGAAATTCCAAGGTGATTTTTATATTTAATCACAATGAAACCTCATAGAGATATCTAGAAGGATTAGGTTGAAAACCTTCGCCTTTCTCTTTTATTTGTCAAGGCAGTCTTGCCATTCAGGAAGAAAATCTGCAGTTTGCTGAAAACAATGACTGAAGCAGCTTGTCTTCATGTGTAAGTTTTCAAGCAAACTCGGGAGCTGGACAGTTTTCCCTGTAACACTCTGACTTTTCTACCTAGGGACAATGTGGTCGTTTAGCTTTGGCTGCTATCTGCGGTGAGTTTGAGTGTCTCAGCTCATTTCATAAAAAACACAAAGCCCACATAATAAAACATGCGACTTGGGATTATTGCCAGTCTCTGTTCGGAACGTGCCCAGAACTACATTTCTGAAAACTAAATTCCTGTTCCACGTAGATAGAGACGCTCCTACTTCCAGATGGGTCCAGTTGGAGGGGAAGGAAGGAAGAGAGAGAAGCAAAGGAAACTGTAAACGGTGAGGCATCGTGCTAGGGGAAATGACCCTGGTGACCCAGAGTGAACGCCCTGCAGTCCCCAGGACGCTCCGTTCAAACTGTGGACACGTCTGAACCTGCGTCTCTGCTTTCTCATTTCATGTTCTGCTCTCCAGCATCTTCAAAGCTGCATAATAAAGAATGACATAGACTTCGCTTCTCACTGCCTCTAGCTGTCCCTGTCGCAGTTCCTTCCCAGACGGCAACCAGGGAGGCCCCTACCTACAGGTCTGTGGCATAGTGTGCAGTGTCACACTGTCTGCTGTTGTTTGCCTTCTCTCAACTTGTCCAGCTGGAGAAACAGGCTCTGGGACCTGGCAGAGGCTAAAGAAGGGGCTTTGTCACTTGGGTTTAGCTCGGAAGCAGTTTTTACAAGTATGGGGCATTCTCGCAGGACTGTCTCAAATTTCAGACTCTGAATGATCACTTTCATCAAGAGAGGATATTTTCATTTGTTTTTCTTTACATTTCTATATCTGAAGCAAAAGTAAACCATGTTTATTAGAGAGAAAAATTAGTAGTCTTTTTCAACTGAAAAGAGAAAACCTAAAAAGTCCCTGTGTTCCTACTACCTAGATATAAACTCTGTTAATTCCTTTCTGTATATCCTGTAATAAAAGGTCTATGGGTCTATGCCTATGTAAACATACTGTTTTATGACTTTTATTTTTACAAAATACCACATCATATTTTTCTATATTAACAAGCATTTGTGTAATATATAGCCTCACATTTAGTGGCTGCCTTGTATGCTATTATAAATAATCCCTTATTATCGAACAGTTGTCCCCCCCAATTTTATTGGTGATATAAACAAAATTGTAATTAACATTCAAGGGAGATTTTTACTGTATATTCTAATTTTGAAATATATCCAATTTGGAAGTACTTGACTACTGAGATATTCTTTCCAATATGAGACTATGTGCCTCTTACAGAAGGAAAGTAAATCAACATTTATAAAGAATACAAAAGCTTTCTCCCCACCTCATGTTAAAACACCCCTCATATATATTTACCTGAGTTGTGTGTATATATATATATATCTGAATAATCGTAAGTGATAAGCCATTTTAATGTAATGGAAAATACTTTAATCCTTAGAGTCTATTCTTATGTGGGTAAATGGAAAAAAAATATGTTGGGAATACAAGATGCATGAAAAATGTTTTAAAGTCTTTATTGGGCTTGAAATGATGAGAGTTTACATAATTAATCATAAGGGGATGTTTTTAGTCACAGAAATGATCATTAGTACTGCACTAGAGTTAAGTAATCTTTATAGCAATATAAAAATGCCATTTTACCCTTAGATCTTGCCGAGATTTTGTCTCTCTTTTATGCTCTTTGGCATTACAACACTCAGTAATTGAATGCTACTTAGTAATGAGGGTGGGTAATGAAACCATCTAAGCTAATGTGTCCATGGAAATTTCTGAAGCACAAACCCCAAATATCACCACCGTACATTGTGTTAGCCCAAAGCTAGGAAAAAGAGAAATTAAGTTGCAATCATTGTGGTGTTTAAAAAATTATTCCCACTTTAAAAATTATTAGCCTTTGTTCTTCTTCAGCTTTTCTTCTTTTCTGAGTGATGTTTTAAGATGCAAATTCTGTATTTCAGCCGTGGCTCATATTCTCCTCAATTGCTTTGGCGGGCTGTCATAAATTTTAACTATCCTTCATAAATTATAAGAAAGTTTGTGGTGAGTTTTTTTGATAAACAGATGGCTCATATTTGATGTATTTTGACAAAGAGGCAATAATAAAGACCTTCAGCGATTCCCATTTGCTCACATGGGAATATAGGTCAAAGGTTAACAGTACAACCTCTGGAAGCAGAGGGACTTCATTTGTAACCAGGTGCTGCCATGTCCTCCCTGAGTGATACTGGGGACACAATCTGCTATCCTCCAGAGGGTGTTTACCTGAAAAATGAGATAGAAATGTTGTGAGAATTAAATGAGGAAATGCAAAGTGCTCACCACTGTGCCTAACACAGAAAAGTTCAATAAATTGTTAACTCTTATAAAAAAAGTTGCCTAACCTCAGTTGAATTAATAGATAGGGTGAAATTACATCTTATTTTGTCTCTAAAACAAAATGCCTATGGGTGAGGATAGTTGTAGATTTTTTTTCACCTACTTAGTCAGAATTAATTGTGTTATCATCTAATTGAAAATCCCCCAAGAACTTAGTTCAGAGACATTGACATTTATAGAAACAAAAGAATACAACTTTGGTCTGGATGTTTTAACTTTTCTCTCATCTGTTCAGTGAGAGACCCTTCAATTGAGATACAAGTCTTCTTATCGCAAATGTCTTCTCATTATGGCTTTTAGCAAATGTAACGTATTGAAAATAGGAAAAGCTGCCTAAAGTATCATTTAATGAAGCACCTTTAAATTTTAAAAAGCAAGACTATCTCTTGTGCTTTCGAAATGTAACTTAATTGGTTCCAAACATGAACAGTTGGATTTTGATCTCCGTCTATATAAAAAAAAAAATCTTTGATTTTGACTATAAGACGTGGTTTAAAATTTAACTGAAAGTAATTGATTCGTAAAATTTCAAAAGCAACTCTTTAATCTTTTAACTAAACTATTAATAAGTTAATAACCTTATTCCATTGAATTTGTTCTTTTATTATATAAGTCCGGATCCTTGAGTAAGTCTTTGTTCATTCAAAAATATGCTCTTATTTTTTGAAATGTCGATCTTGCTGTGTAAGAAAAATGAACTTGTAGCATCTTTTCTTAGTTGTCGTTTTCCACTAAAATTTACTTTTAAGTGAAAGTGGAGTGGAAGAGGGCAGGAGAGGGTGACCATGAAAGGTTTCTTACCTCAAACTCACAGGGGCTCTGAATTTTAGCAAATCTGTAAAGTGGACTCTAATTTTCTTTAATCATTCCTGATTGTAGATACAATTGGATAGATCACCATATCTTTGTCTATACATTTTGAAAACAGTATTCTTTCAGTGACTATCACATAGAAAAAATATAAATCATGTCTATATTAAACCCTATAATAAATAGACTTCTCTATTCAATTTTGCAGGAGGAACAATTTATGCAAACTTTTTCTATCTATACATCAAAATTTCCTCACTTACTAAAATATTGACAACATCTATTATAAGCTTGGAATGATTGTCTCTCAACTCTAAGAAGTGAGTGTTATGGAAGTTATGCCTGTTCATTACCTCTCAATTGTTAGAAGACTGATAAATTTAAATGCTCTAGTGATGGGAAAAATGTAGATCAGTTAGTTGTCTTCCATCTGAGATCGATAAGTTAACTGATTTAAAAGTAAAAGCAAAAATAGATGTAGCCTTAATAACATGTTTAATTCTATCAAAGATTGTGACTATATGAGTTTGCATGAATGAATGAGAATAGCTATGTTTGCTAATTCATGAAAACTAGTTCTCTGGTCAGCTTTTAAAAGCTGGACATAGGTAATTCTAGCTCTGTTATAGAGATGGTCAACAAAGATTCTTAAGCACCTATTTTAAATTTGATTCTAGATCTTTAAAAACATTTTTTTTTTTTTTAAATAAAGCTCAAGCCTTTGGATCTCAGACCTGAGAATTCGTGATTTGTTTGATAGCGACTTGGGGGCCTGGGGCAGTTGAGAGGATAGATGAGATATACGTTTCCATGTTTGTTTGTGTGTGATCTGACTCCACTAGAATGTAAGACAGGCGACAGCAAGTCCCTGTTTTATTCATCATTGTATCCTAAGTGCCTAGAAGTGAGTTTGGCACATAGTAGGGCCTCAATAAATATTTGTAGAATGATTGCTTCCATTGAAAAAAAGAAAAGAAAGAATGCATTTAGAGAGGAAGGAGATATAGAAATGGAGAAGCAACACCAATTTTCAAACATAGTGGGCAAGGAAATCTCAATTTTTCCAGCCCTGAAAGCTTGAAGGTGAGCATGAATGATAGCACCAAGTAGGAACCATGCAGGGAGTGTCCCTGTGTTATCTAATTCCCTGTTAAGACACCCAATGGCCTGGACTGTCTGGCTACTTCCTAGGTTCTATGTTTCTTAGTTCCTTTGGGGCTTCCTCTCTCTCCCAGTTGCCTTCTGCTTGTGTCAACATGAAGCCTGGGCTGTCTGGGTAACGCAGCACAATGACATGGTTGAGAATATGGGTGTGGGCTTTAAACACGTCTGGGCATCCGTCCAGGACCTGCCATCTTGACGTGTCTGATTCTGGGCAAGCTACTTAGTCTAGCTCAGCCTCATTTTCCTCATCTCTATATTTGGATTGATAATAATTATGCCTATCTTGTTGGGTTACTAAAGCCTTAATGAGAAGATGCCTGATATAAGCACCAGATGATAAAAATGTTGTGTGGGTGGCTCATGCTTTCAGTAAGTCAAACTTCATAGAGGTACTATGCATGTTAAGCACTTAGCACAGGGCTGGCTTGTGAGAAGCCCTTGAGAGTATGTCAGTTTCTATTTCCTTCTGTGTCTTTTCATTGTTCCCAGCGTAGAAAAACAGAACATGAGTAGGGAGCAAAGGAGACGGAAAGATTTACCCTCCCAATGGATGTGGAATAAATGAATAGTTCTGCATTTAGCAGCATATCTAGGCCTGCGTTGCCCAGGATTCTGATAGTTGTGTAACTATCAACATTGAAATGAGCTATATACAATAAACCTTCTCCAATCTGGGCATTAAAATTGTTTTGGTATATTATCATAGTCATTTTTTTTTAGTTTTACTATTTCAGAAGGCACTTCTTAAAATAGCCCTTGCCATCCTGGGCTTGGGTGTGTAAGGCCAGTGCTTAGTAAGCTGCAGACGTCTTCTACGTGGTGAAAACGTGCTGCTGCGAAGAAAACTGTGGTGCTTCATTTGTGGTCTGCTGGTTCCAGTGGCCAATTCCACCATGAATGTGGTTAATTGGCTAATCTTTTAAGAGAAAGAGACAATTTGACATACTTTCCCCACTTAACTATCAATAGTGCATTTGACAAAAAATAGAACTCTGTTAAACTAACTAAGCATAAACACAGGTCAATGCTACAAATTTTCCTGTATGGAACATGCAATTAGAACAAGATAATAAAGAAAATAAGGACCTAATGACAATTTGATGCCTTTATCATTAACCTTCAACTGTTATGAATGTTAATTTTATCCCTTGCTTCCCTCTGTAACTTTCAGCTGAGATAGAAACAAGCAATTCCTTTTCATACATCTTCTTGGACACCTCCTACCTCTCTCTAGGTACTGACTCCTTGACTTTTGCAGAAAAAATATTCATATCTTTCTGGAAATCTAATGCTCTCTCCTGCCTCTTTGCACTCTCTCTTCCTCATATACTGTTCCTTCAGTCAGGAAAACTCTTCCTGAAGGAAGAGCTTCCCACTCAGCAAGACTCTAATTTCTTCAGGGGCCAAGTCTTGGGGTGGGATTTATCTTTCTTTTTGGGGGGGGGATATGATATTTTTATTGAGGTATAATTCACAGCCATACAATTCACCCATTAAAAGTGTACAAATCAATGATTTTTAGTGAAGTCACAGGGTCCTGCAAATGTCATCACAATCAATTTTAGAATATTTTCATCACCCCCCAAAAGAAACCCTGTACCCATTAGCAATCACTCTCTCCCCCTCATCACCTCCTCAGCCCTAGGCAATCGCTAATCTACTTTCTGTCTCTAAAAAGTATGCCTATTCTAGACATTTTATATAAACATCATTTGCTCTTAAACTCTACTGTGCAGAATTAGAAGCAAAGAAAGTTCATTAAATGCCAGATTTAAAAATGCATCCCTAAATATTTCACCTTACCACAGGAGCAAAGTCCACTGGAATAACAGGTGCATTATTTCAATTATGGTATAATGCAAATGCCAGGACATCACACATTAAACTTAACAAAGAACACTTAACCTGGTGTTTTAGCGAATCACTGTCAGCAACTCCGCACCAGGAGGCAAAGTTACTTGGCTCCCTTCACATATTTTAGGGACACAGTTCTGTTCATTTGGATAAAATTCTGGAAGGAAAAAAGCTGCCTCCCAATATTATGCACAAGCCACTTGGCATTTCTTGTCAGAACTGAATGCTGACATAAATCTTGTTTTAATAAAATGAACTATTAAAATTATTTCTTTCCTGAATGATGGCTGAAACAGATGTATTTTAATCTACAGGGCATAGAAAATGAAATTTATATGTCACTGAGGTCTTTCTGGTTAATAAATGTTTTAAATAGAAAGAAAGCACTAAGCTAAATAAATATGAAACTATGCTGCTTTGCATGGGATTAAAAAAGCAAAATTGGCGGTCTTTCCAGCAAAGAATTGATTTATAAGGTGAAGGTATTTTATATTATCACACATCAGTCTTTTAGAATATCATGAAAATAAAGGCTGCCTTGCTGTTCTTTAAAAAAAAAATCTGCAACATGTAGTTCAGAACATTGTGTCTGCATTTCTAACTTGGCTGATGTGTGTGGTATGTAAGCACTAATTCACTAATATCGTAACATTTTCTCTGCTTTTGTGTGTGAGTGAACTAAAATAAATGAGTTCCATTAGTAGCTTGGTTCTAAAATTTTACAAAGTTTTTTTTTTACTATGAGATATCATAAAGTCTAACTAACTAAATTTTGTTTATTACTGTCCAAAAACGTCCATGATAAAAAATGAGATAATTAGAACTGCCCTTTAAAAACCTTGGCAAATAATGTTTTTTTTCCTTTTTGTAAAAAAACTTTGCCTGGATGCTTTGCCTGTTGTCAAACTAGACAAAGGTAAAAATGGCTGAGTTTTCCTAAATCGCTTGCATGGGAAACCTTCAAATAACTTTCATGGACAGGCAGTCTAAACACACAGTGCCACAAATCCATCTCCCCCACCCTATTCATCCTCCCACCTTCCCTGAGATGAATCCCTGGTGGAATCAACCTTGGAAAAATAAAATGGCAGCTCAGATGACCTGAATTGTACCCCGAACACCACAATGCCTTGAAAGTTACTCTTTTCATTGTAGTCAATGGGCTGAAAATACAGGAATTCTATTCCAAATTCACTGCTTTACAGTTAAAAATTGTGGTAAAAATCATTTTTTAAAAAGTGTTTATAAGAAGAGCTCAGGTGTTATCCTAGCCTGATTAAAACTGGTTGAGTCCCCCCACCCCCTTTTAAATTGCAACAAGACAGACTCTGATATGATGCACAGAATTTTTTTTTTCAACAACAAACTGAGTTTTAGAATTATAATTTAGAGTGTATTGGATGTATCACCAAAAGACAGGGTGGTTGTGCAATTGTAAGGCAGTATTGTATTGTTGCTAGTCTGAGTAAATCTAAATCTTTTCAAGCTTTGGTTGAGTGGGTTAATTCCAGGACCTGAATTACAAGTGCAATTTGAATTACATTGCAAATGCTGAACTTACTTCACTTTAGCAAAGTGCTTTCTTTTCCCCTTCTCAGACTTATGAATTCTAGCTATTTTGATGTTTTTCAAATGTTGAAATATTTCAGTTAGCTGTAAAAAATAGCAATTCCAACTAGAAATGGAGGAAAAGATTTTTCCTTTTTGTTTCTTTGTTTATTAATTCCCCTATTTTTTTGTTTGCCTTTATTTTGTGAAATCTTCACATTTAACATTGACTTAAGCCTTTAAAAATGTAGCAACCCCTGAACCATTTAAAGCAGTATGATGTTAACCCTTCAATCCTAAGATAAGTATTTTGTAAAAATACTGCCACAAGCATTCAAAACAGCCCACGCTTCAAGCTGAGAACAAATGAACAGGTAAGAAATTAATATATGATACAAACTGGGATTTCTGATTTAGGGATTTCCCAGGAATAATAAACAAACATTGATAAATATAGTCTCTCGGAAACTCTGTGAGGGAAATCCATAGGATGCCACTGATTTTATGGACAAAGAACAAAGAGGTCAAGTTGATTGTTCAGAGCTTGAATTCCCATCCCCCTGCCCACTTCTAACTACAGGTTCTCTGTGCTGAGGATGGAAAAGTCCTGCACGGAGAAAACAACAGGAATGGGGTGGGATAGGGGTGGGATGGGGGTGGGAGTGGGGGGCTCTGCTGCAATGCTAGAGATAATGTTAGGCATTTCCACAGTGGCAAGAGGTGGTAGACAAACTGCCCGGTAATTATTTAAGAACATGGACCAATTTATTTGTAGCATAAAGTCTAAGATCAGACTGCTCAACCATGACACTACAGTTTTCAGACTGTGGCGGTATTTATCTTGCAGTCTTCACAAAAGAAGTCTGATTGAATAATTGTTGTCAGAAGACAAGAAAATACAGGTTAATATTGGGAGTTCAAAAGCTTTACAAATTTTTAAAGAGAACCTGCTAAATTGGATACGAACACTGTTAAAAATCGCAGTAATCAAGGGCTTTCAGCAAGGAACTGGAAATAAGTAATCAATCTAGAACATTGTATGCTGTGGTTGCAGCATGTGTTTGGGGCTTTGTTCATCCCTGCCTGCTCTTCCCTTCCAGTTTTAAAGTCTCCATTCATTAGAGTACTTCTTCACGGGATGGGTAATGTGTCTCATTTATTCAGTAACAAAGAGGATACCAAGAGACCCTGCACGAAACGGAAACGCAGGACCCCGTCTGTCCTCAGAGATGATCATTCTAAACATCACTACTGCAAATTTTCCTGGCTTGCACATTTATTGCTCTCCTTTCATTCCTCTAGTTTTTGCAACATCGTAATTTAATTAAGACAGATTTATCCTGTCCAAACTTATACAATTAAGGAAACATTTTGTTGCACCACTGAGTATTTATAGAAAAAATGCTAGCTAAACTTGAAAACACATAGTAAAATATATTATTTTCAGCTTTCAGAAATATTTAAACAAAACACTATGCTTTTCTTGAAAAGTGGAAGAGTGAATGGCCCTGAGAAAAAATATACTAAACATATCTTTGATTCCAGATCAAGAAAAAAAAATCATAGCATTTCACTTTTTAATCATTTGATATATTTATTTCCCTTCTAAATTTATATTTTATAAAGTTTCTCCCTTTATGAATGGAATTTTTGTTCTTTCTGTAATTTACATATTATGCATACATAATAGCAAATACAGCCTCACACGTATTTATGATACATCTTTACAAGTCTGTAACCTGGAATATCTCAAGGTACCATTCAGTCATTCCAAGCAAAGTAGAAATTTATCAACTGAAAAAATTTCAGAAAGTGCCCAACATATTTTAGTCTCACTCGTTAACCAAAATATGGTATAAATTTGGAATACTACATTGATGGAAAACACCATGGGATTTGTTCCTCTTCTGTTTTCTTTCTATTTTAAGAAAATAGCATTATGAGGATAGGAGTAACATAAGATTCAGGCAGTAACTTTTAAAACAAAGTCAGAGGTTGTAAAATTTAACGTTCTCATAACGGCATTAACTTACCCATGTTGCACATATAGTGCATTAAGGGATCACATTTTGCTGTCTTCCGTGTAATTGGAAATATTCTATATGTACAATTTGAGTGAGTTAATGTTTCTGGGAGAACCTTAACTTTTGCATTTCTTGACTTTTTTATGTTTGAATTTGTAGCCTTAACATTTGCATTAACATAGTTATTTGCATTTCATTATAGCTGAAGTTCGCCTATTCAAGGACTGAAAGTTAGAAGTGAATGTTTACTTAAAGGTCTGTTTAAATGAAAACTTTCAACATTTTTAGTTTACATATTTATGGTTAGAAGATATATTAGTTTAGGACTTTGATTTTTTTATGCTAACTTCAGTCTAACAATTTTTGTGCATGGTAAGTGCCCAGGAATTAGGCAACAACTGACTAGGTGAGTGAAGGAACAAAGGCTTCAATATCAGCAATATAGAAATAGGAAAACCCGGCAATAGGATCAGTGGATTGTTTGGATTAAAAAGCAACTCCCAGGAAACTTATCCCAGAAAGGGAAGAATGTCTCAGCTTTTTATACTATCTTGCTGTTGGTTTTTGCTGCTCTATATGTTCTTACTGTGTTATTGTTTTCAATATTCCTAAATTGAAAGGCAGAATAATAAATCTCTAATTCTGCATACAAAGGAAACAAGTTCCTGAGAGATTATGTGATTATCTCAAAAAAAAGAGGGGAGGGTATGATAATACTGAAAAAAATTTCTAAATCCAGTTGTGCCTTGACTTTTAGACACTTACATGAAGATATGGGTGTAAACAGATGCAAAATGTCAGGAATAAGGAAGGAAAATTACTATTTATTAATGAAGAAAAAATTAATGTAGACATCCCTTCCTCAGACTAAATATAGACTCCATAACAGCCAGAGCTGTCTTGTTTTTGTATCCTAGTTTCTAACCCACACTAGGGACGCATAGTTAATAGAAAAAAATAGCCAATTGCACTACTATACTTCAGATTCTTTTTACCAAAAGTTATATTTTCAGAAGCACAACTACTACTTAAAGTGGTGTGAAACCAAACTCTCTGTTCTGTCTTTGATTATGCAAAAAGTTTTTAGACATTTTTGAAAATTGTATGCTAAAAATGTTTTAAAAGTGCATTAATACCTGTGATAAGGACTTTTTTTCTTGATAGGAAGTTAGTTTGTAAAAAAAAACCTCAGAAGGTGCACAACCTTTAACAAAAAGATTGAGCTTATTACTAAACCCATATTAGAGACAAATATGGACACTGTGAAGATTTAAGTTTGGGGGAAATCAGACAAGAAGAAAAGGAAGTGTGGCAAGAATCCAAGAGAATAAACTTGCTTTCGTGGGATTTACCATCTAGTGGGTAAGACAGTAACAAAAGAAAAGAAACACACAGCTAAGATTATGTCACGCAACTAAAGGCCAAAAATAAAACAAAACAGGGTGGAAGGGAGTTATTTTAAATTTCACATGGGGAGGTATTTTTGATTTGATGATCGGGGAAGACCTCTTTAAGGAGGAGAAACCTGAGGCACAACCTGAAAGTTGGAAGCAGCAACCATGGGACATCTAGAATTTTCTTTTCTTATTATATTTTGAAGACAAGGCCTCCCTCTGTTGCCCCGGCCAGTGAGGAAACTGTTCCAGTAGGCAAAGCACCAGTTACCAGTGGCTCAAACAAGGATGGCGAGAGAGTGGAAATGGAGAAACAAAAACAGAATGGAGAGAGATTTTGGAAGTGAAGTTGACCTTAGGCATGGGAAGTGAGGGAACAGGAGGTCTCCTGGGATTCCAGCTAGACAAACAAGATGGACTGAGACTGGGAGCCCTAGATAAGGACTAGAATTGGTTGTAAAATAAATTAGTCATGTTTTCCCACATTAGGAAAAAACCATATCATTTAGCTGCTACCAGGCTTATGCTGAAACTAAGAGGAGAAATAAACCCTTTTTCAAATTATAAGGAGGAAAACTACCTTCTGGGGATGGTGCTTAACAGGAGACCTGTAAATACAAAATTAAATAAGGAATTATTTTTCTTGCTTGGGAACTTAGTTGCTGAGGAAAAGTCAGACTCATGTAAATTTCAGTGGAGCTTTAGATTTGTTTTTAGAATCAGCAAGATTTGTAAGAATATAACACTTTCCTATGACTTTTTAATAGACTACAGCCTATAATGGTATAAAATAACATTTATGTAAAGCATAACATGTACCTAGAATTCTGTTAAGTGATTCATTATTTTCATGAATTATTTCCTAGAATACTAAAAAAAAGCCCTTATTAAAAAATCCTTATTAATAACACCTCCGGTGCTATTCTGGTAAATGCCTGCCTGGCTCTCCACTGGGGAAGGGAAAACCTCTGTTCGTAGCTTTTGCCAGTTTCCTGTGGTGTAAATTTTCTCATCATGGCAGATTCAAACTCTCAGGGTAATGCCACTGAACATGAAGTTGGGAAGAGATGTACACAATCCTCTCCTGAGTATCTTCAGCCAGCACACCACTGAGTCTTCCTTTTATTAATGAGGAACTTGGCCTTGGAAAGGTTAAGTGACTCATGCAGGTTCACAGAGAGCAAATGGCAGAATGAAAATTCAAACTCTGGCAGACACCCTGAAGCCTGAGTGTTTAATTGCTAAACTGTGTACACCAATAGTTGAATCCTAATGTTGAGAGGCTGATGCTAACCTGGAGCTCGTTTAAGTCCAACTTCTTTTAATAGAGGAGGAAACTGAGCCCAAAAAGCTTCCATTGATTTGCTCAAGGTTAAAAGGGCATAAATTGACAAATTCTCTGGTCACGGCCCTACACTGTGCTGTAGCCACTTGTTTTATTTTTCTTATTTTTTTGCAAATCTCTTTCACAAAATGTTTAAATAATTTATTTTTTATGGAAAGAAACAATTATGGGGGTTCTTTTCCCTTCCACACATTTGGAGTGAGAATTTCATCACCTGGCAATGCAATTTAAGAGAATTACCTCACTTGAAAGTGGTTAATTGTGCACAGAATTCCTACAGAATCGTCATAATAATAGTCATAGTCACAGCAGCCATCATTTGCTTAGATCATGTTAGTACATTTTATGTAAGGTAATACCTCTCTGGAGATATGAATGTGCTCCTGATCATAGGTACTTTTACAGTTACTTTGCAGTATAGCTGTAAAGCAGCACACCTCTAGTTGCATAACTAGTAATTGAGCCATGCTTGGTTGACTCCAAAAGCCCATACATTAAAAGGTGGACTATACAATTCCAGCTCATTTGAGGGCCAAATAAATGACAAAATTTACATTGACCCCAAACTTAGCCATCTAAAAGAGTAGAGGATGAAAATGAATTATGGATTGCACACAGAAGTGTGACAATAACTTCAGAACTTCTAGTGAAATCTCAAAATGCAATTTTGTCAAATTACCAGCCCTCTTTGAATCATAAGAAATAGTTACCCATTTCATAGAACTGCTGTTAGGAAAAACTCATTAGTGATGGTCATGCTATCTACAACAGTAATGCTTAGAGAAATTCTGAATTTTGAGGAGACTCCAATTCTTAAAACAATTGAAGAATGGTGATTTTATTATTTATAAGAAGATATGTAGGATGAAAGACATTATTTACATATATTTTTGACAAAAAGTTTTAAAAATGAAGCAAAACTATGCTACATGTGGAGAAACCTTTTATTTCCTTGGTAATTAATGAGGAAAGACTTGCTATTTATTGCTTGTTAAAGATTTTATTTCATGTTGCTCTTTAAATCACAAACTATTGAGGATGAAAATAAGAAATAATTCTAAGAGTTATATGTAGAAATTACTGAAGAAAAGTGACTTTCATTTAGGTGAATGGTTCATTACATTTCTTAGGTTTGAATCTGGCCTATCAGTGTTTCTATAGCACAGCAGGTAGACTTGTGGCCTTAGAAAGGAAATAAGAGCTGAATTATTCTCTGTTTTTAGAATGTGCTGAGTATATAGTGGGTCTATGGAAATATGATATCCAAATTAACGTTAGATTGAAGAAAAGTGCAAGATAAAATGAGGATCTTAAGTATATGCTTGAATGTTGTAGATGTTCCCAGGGAGAGTCCTTGACCTTTTTTAGAGCTGGCACTTTAAGCCTGGGGACAAATAGTTGCATTTTTGACAGTCATGTGAAGATTGCACTGGGGACCACGGATGTGAGACCCTTTCTCTGTCAGAACTTAGAATTAAACCCACATCAAAAGCATTGCAAGAAGTGGAAGATCAGTGGGACATAGTAAAAAACTCTTAATGAGCAGATAGACTGCTGTATAGCCTCTGTGATGTGTGTCAACTTAGTCTTGACACAGCCAATTCTCAATTCTCTGTGCAAGATAGAATGAGGGTAACAGGGATAATTGAAACCCTCAGATAATCCGCAGGTTCCATTTTAACCCTCAATTGTAACTGTCTGCCTTGTGAGTCTTTTTGGAGACCCAGGCAAGAGTTGTGGCTCCTCTTCGTGACATTGACTCATCAGTGTATCCTGAAAGTGCTGAGAAACCATGAACTAAATAGACAGAAGAGGCTGTATCATTCAGAGGCCTGGCAGGAAGCAGATGGGACACTCAGGAGGTGATGTAAAAAGAGTTTAATGAAGGACCCATTTTCAGAGGTATGGCTGGGGTCAAGGGCAGCTGGATGGATGAGGAAACATCCTGGGGTTAGCAACCATTAGAAGCTTCTCCCACTCCTAGGTTTGAAGGAGCAAGAGGAGAGGGCTGTGAGTAGAACCAGACAAGACTGAGTATGGGACAGGGTGGCTGACACCTGCTGAAATCAGTCCCACACCAGGATCCGTGATGTAGCTTCCCATCCTACCTGGTCCCAGGGTCCCTCTCCTCTTTATAGTCCCAAATTGCTCGTCTCCTCTTACCTGGAGGCTAACCCACCTAATGGATGACAGATTGCCTCTGATGAGTGAATTCCCTATTTCCCAATACTTTTTTTTTATATTCAGTAAAGATATGAAATGTTATTCTTTCAAATAAGAAACACACTGGAGGGCTTGGACTTTATTATTTGCTCTGAAAAATATCATACAAGTTTAGGAAACTTCAAACTCCTCTTTGGTTATTTCATTAGGAAAAAGTAATCTCATTTAACTGGCACTTTTACATCTACATTCATGCTTTTAAAACAGTGAAGTGAGTGTTCTACAGCTATGTAAAGAAACACATTATCAAAGCATTAGGAAATGATTAAACTGACATTTTCTTAAGAAAACGAAAGGAGCAGGAAAAAGCCATTCTAAAAGGACTGAGTGCTACATACTCCAGATATTATCTTCAGTGCTTACTCAGGGATCTTTAAAGAAGCTTATTACCAAGTACCCTAAGAAGACAAGTGTGGATGTGTACAGATCAGAGGGATGCAAGTTAATGCACCTGCCAGATTTTACTATCGTACAAAGTATGTCAATCAGCACTCAGACCTTGCATTTAAAAATGTGTTCTTTCAGGTTTCCTCTGTACTGTATCATTCATAACTCAATCCTCCAAGTCGGTAAGCATTCCACATAGCCAGTGGTCATAAATGGCATGTACGTGCATGCACGCACACACACACGTGCACACACGTGCACACACACACGTGCACACACGCACATGCACACACACAGAGCTCTTCAGGTTAACAGTCTTTTCTGGACACAAGGAAATATTTAGAAACAAGAAAAAGTTAGAATTTTGACTATTCCAGCTATTAACAGCTTCTTATCCAGCTAGCATTTATTAAGTACTTTCTGTGTGCTGGGCAGCCTTTTTATGCGGTCCCACATGTCATCTCAGGTGATCAGGATGCAAAGCTCCAGGATTTAGATCCAAATTATGGGGTAATTATATAGTCTTATATAAAAGAATAAAAATATATGAGAATCTGACTTTATTAGGAGAAAATAACTGACATCTTAATAGAACTTGGCATCGTTGACCACATTCTCCAAATGTTGTGTCTCCCCACACCGCACCCTACAGTCCCTCCCCCCACAACTGTTTTTTCCCAAGATCACTGACAGTGTTCTCTTCCTCTTCCCTCTCCTAGAATGCCATTGTTCGGTGTACCCACAGAGCCCCTCTCATTCCTCACACTTTTTCTTGAAGATCTCTGTCTCTTGGCTTCTATGACACGGAATCTCTTCCCGAGCTTCAGATCCACACAGCCTACATTTGTACTACCTTCTTTGCTTAGACGCTCCACAAACACTTCAGATTCAACGCATTCAGAACCAAGCTCCCCCACCCCTTCTAGACAAGGTACTTTGGGTATTCACTGTTTCAGGAAAAAGCAACACCATCTGTTCTTAAGCCCTAGGCACTGTGGGTACCATTTTGGACTTATTTTCCCTCCCCAATATGACCATTCTCTAATCCAGTATCAATCCCCAGATCCAGTTATAGGCTAATATATAACACCTCTTCCATCCATCTTCTCACCATCCCTATTGCTGTTACCTACAACGTTGGTATATTTTGCAAAAACACAAAAACAAACAAATAAAAAAAAACTCCACAAAGCAAATAGGCTAGAAAATGAGAAATTGGGAAACTTAAGAAAGCATTAGACTGAGAATTTTGAGATCTAGATTCTTTTTATTTATTTATTTGAGATGGGTTCTTGCTATGTTGTCCAGACTGGATTCAAACTCTGGGGCTCAAGGGATCCTCCCACCTCAGCTTCCTGAGCAGCTGGGATTACAGGCAAATGCCACTGCACCCAGCTGAGACCTAGATTATTGTTTTCATGATGTTAACATCAGGCCTGAAGGAACAGAATTTTTTTTTTTTTAGGGAGCAATATTGTTAGTTTTTTGAGAACAGGAGCTGTGTTTTATTCATCTCTCTCTCTTTTTTTTTTGGTATAGTCTTGCACTAGTATATATATTTAATTGATGTTTGTTGAGTGAAGGACCAGGAGTAGAGAGAGATATTTCATTTAATGCAAAATTGTCATAAAGTCTAGAAATTTTTCTGTTTTTGGAAATAAAAACATTTTAGGTAAAGGTGAGGAAAAAATAAATAAGTGGATAAAGTAGCATGTTAAAACACAGTGGTATATTGGAGTAAATCTTTCCTAAGATCTTGTAAAGTGAAAAATATTACTGAAATTTTTATATCAGTAATTAATAAGGCAAATCCAGGATGTGTTATTCCCCAGCTGTGGACCGTGTGCAGCATTAGCTATGATCATGCTGTCATTCTAAGCCAAGGGAGCAGTGTTCATTGTTTTTGCTTTGTCTTCTTTTGCTCGTGCTAGGTTGGTGTCTTTGGGCTGATATCCCACAGGCAGACCCTGAGATGAGGACTCATGTGCAAGTGATTTGTTAAGAAATTGCTCCTAGGAAAAATTGGTAAGGAATGGAACAAGCAGGACAGAGAGGGGAAGATGCAAAACAAGGGTATCATTTTTGACAAAGTACAGTGAGCGTAGTAGCATCTTCCTGATGCCATGGGGAAATTCTGAAGTGTAGGTTTTGCTTCTAAGTTGTCCCAATCTGATGGAAGAGAGCTGGGGTTTCTTACTCTTGCACTCGTCAGCCACTGCCTAAAGGTCAACCTGGTATATAATAAACCCAGACCCTTCTTCTGTGCTGTGGACGAAACAGCTCCAGTAGTCCAAGGGTGGTCCTCTGAAGGGGAGTGGCAGGTGTGGGCACTGTAAGCAGAGTCCACGGGAATGGGAAAAATATGGGATAGAGTCTTGGGTGAGTTTGCTCCAACCAGCCATCTTAGCTATTTTTGGCCTTTCCAGGACAGATTGTTTTGATTTAAATTGGAATTGTCACTCATATTGAGTGAAGAAAACATGATTGTGATAGTTGGCAATTTCTGTTTTGAGAGTCCAGGCTAGTTTGTCCTATCCTGTGATGGTGTGTGGTCAGGCCTGGTTCTTTCTTTTGGTTGGAATGGCCACCTTATCCTCAGGATAAATGACCTGTGCTTCCATAAGAAGGCAAGAGGAGACTGCTGAAACTTTGTTCGTTTTGAGGTAAAATGCAGGTATTTCAAGAGCAATCTGCAGATAATGTTCCACTTGTATTGCTTAACCCCAACGGGATTGTTCTCTGAGGCAAGAGAAGAGGGGAGATTGTGCTGGGCACTATGTCATGTGTCCAGAGTCACACACAGAGGCCCTTCAGGATTTTGCTGTGCGTAAAGAGACTTGGGAGAGTGCATGTGACCTCAGCCTAAGACTTTTGTCCAGTATTCTGCTCTGCGGGAAGCAATAATGAATATGAAATAGAAAAAGACAGTGGGCTAAGGGTCTGGACACTTGGATCTGCTCTGGACTGTCTCTCTAGAAGCTATGTGATCTGGGCTTGGGTGCAGCCTCAGCTTCCTTCTCTTTAAAATGGGGATAACAATGCCTGGCTGCTTACGTCACAGGACTGAAGGCAGGAATAGAGGAGATTGTATATATCACCACTCTTTGAAATTAAGTGCTACCGAGATTAAGTTTGAAAGGGAGTATCATGATTATCTTCCTGTGCCATTAAGGCCTGGTTACTTACCCCCTGTCTGCTTTGGTTTCCTTGACTGTACAAAGAGCATATTAAAAGTAGGTACCTCCCAAGGTCGTTTGAAGGTTACATTTAGACGATCCATGTGATGACCTTAAAGCATTTAATCTCAAGCATAATCACTTTATAGTCTATCATCATTCTGTTGCTCCTGAATTTATATGACCTTATTTTACAGTATTTCAGGACATAGTGAAGAACTTTGTATCTTTGACTTACCGGTCACGTCTCTTGTCAGTCTCCAACTTTTCAAAACTGTACATCCTAATTCTTTTAGTTTGTTTCTGTATCATGGGCCCCAAAATCTTTGAATCGTCTGTAGCTCAATATGAAAAATAAAAAGAATAAAAAGAATAAAAATAAAGAAAGAAAGAAAATTACAAGATGCCTGAAGTATACTAATATATGTTATTTTAGACAGGGCTATTTCATGTTTGTCCAAGGGTAGTTTTGTTCCCAGTTTTTTTCCCAATACTTAGGAACAATGCTTTGTTCCTAATACTGTTTTTATGATGTCCACTTCACAATGAATAGTCAAACTAAACTCAGGCCAAGAGTCAGAAGATGCAGGTATTATATTCTCAATGTTTCCCTTGCCTCCCCGTGTGTCTTTAGGCAAGTTACTTAATGTTGGAAGCCTGAGTTTCCTCAACTGTAAAAGGCACCTCACTGGGCTGTTGTGAGGATGAAATGAAATCCTATAGGTAAAAAACTTGGCAAGTAGCTGCCCTATGGTAGATTCTGGGCACAGTAGAGCAGCTTAGTAGAGCCTTAACAATTTTGGTTTCTTTCCTTACTCTCTTCTTTCACACTTCTCTGACCCCTAGCTTCCCAATCTATGGGATGTTGATTTTAATTTCAGTCCTACATCTTGTGGGATTGTTACGAGGCACAGTTGAGATGAAGCTCATGAAAGCACCCATGTCATTGTATAGGTGTAAAATATTGTTATTCACAGTGGCTAGTGATTTACTAACTTATTCTGGAACATTACTGGGCATTACTGTGTATCTGTTATATTACAGACACTGGTCTAAGTGCTGGGGATATACTGTTGACTATTACAGACATTGCTGCTACTTTTGAGGAACTTTTAGAAGGAAAATACAGGCATAAATAATCTTCCGTGGTGCCTGCTTTTTTTTTTTTTAAAAAAAAATTAGAGTATTAAATCTCTGTTGATAATTAAACTTGTTTTTGTTTAACCCAGGATTTCTCATGGTTATTGGACCACAGAACACTCTCCCTTGTCATTGTTTTTTGTTGGAAAACCCACTAGGATGCCATTGAACACAATTTGGGAGACACCACTGAAGGAAGCAGAGTTTCCTCTCTCATGAGGCTTAGTCTCTATTCCTTCAATGAGCTGTATTTGCATAAATCATATTATGTAGGTGGCTGCCTGCTTTGCCCGTGGTCAGGGCCAGCCCTAGATAGGGTACAACCCTGAAGTGAACAGAACAGGAGTCATTCCTGGACAGAAAACACAAACTTTGTCAGAAAATAAATTACTGGAAACATTTTTATTAAAGAAGAGTAGTTTTGAGGGTGTGATAGCTTCCGTTAAGGCTTATGCAGTTAATCATTCCTTGTTTGAGGTTTGGACTTTCTTCCCTTTGATGTAATTAGCCATTAGGCTTTCTGAAGTACATTTTTCATGTCAAGGAGACAATGGTTTCAAAGGAGAGAGAGGGTGGGGCTGAAAGGAAGGCCAAGTTAATGCACAGAGCAGCAAGAGACACAGGAAAATATCAACACTTTTTGCACCAGCTGTTTGCTAACGGTGCATTAGAACAGGATGCTAGTTTCATGTTAAACACAGTGGAGTTTTACACATTGCGTTGCTGCAATGTAAGGATTTTCTGGAGCTTTTGGTACCAAACAGTACATTGCATATAATATGCTTTCAATAAATATTTGTGGAATGAATAAACAGTTTGGGTAAACTAGTCTTTCTTTGACTATCTTGACTTGGTAATTTGTTCTGATATAGTAAGGCCAATTTTGGTAGCAATGTGACAACAGGTGGTTAACCAATTCTGTGCCACTTAGTCAAATACTCTATTTCAGAAGTTTTAAAATGCTTTTAACAGTTATTATTTTTTCAAGTGACATTTTACTTTGGAACGTAAACAAATAAACACAATGGGGGAGCTTCTCTGGTTAAGCCAGGGGAAGAAGTTCTATAGCATCCCCAAACACACACACTCCCCCATCCCACGTGTGTATATGTAAATGTGAAGTATGTGTGTGTGTGTGTATGTATGTGTGTATGTGTACATGAATTAGAGGATCTTCAAAGCTGACACTGATCTGAAACTACTTTCAAAGAGCTTGGTCTACTACAAGAAGCAAGGCATGAATATAAACAATTATAGTCAAAGTTAGAATGTAATATATGTTACTTTGTTGATGAAGATCAGTTTACATTAAGGTTTAAATAAAATTATCCCTATCCCAGAGGACATCCTTGTCTTAGTTCTTTGTTTTAGAAAAATATAAAAAAAGACAAAGTACGCAGGTTAGTATTAAAAACACCATATTTCTGCCGCCCAAATCTTATCATATTAAAACTATATTTTGTCATATTTGTATGAGTCTTTTATTAAATGAGAAAAACTAAAACAAAGTTGAAGTTTCCTTTGACGGTTCAATTCCATTCCCCTGGGCCAGTATCCAGTCTTAATTACTCTCATGAATTTGGTGTGTGTCCTTCCACCAAATTTCTCCACACATATATTTGTACCCATATGTAATGTTTTCTTTGTTTTTTCAAATTTACATATGTACTATCAAACTCTAAAACTTTTTGCATTTTTCTCATTCAGGATTGTAGTTTTGAGATAAGTACAAGTTTAAATAAATAGGTATAGATAGCACTAGTTCATTTTTTTTTATTGCTGTTTTAGTATGCCATGTTGGGACTACATCTCTTTCCCTATATTCTTTGACTTAGTGATGGATATTTAAGTTCTTTACAATTTTTCATTATTGTAAACAATGCTGTAATAAACATTTATATATGTATGCTTGGGTAAGTATATAGCAAACAATTTCTTTCAGTAAGCATTCCTCTCAAACTTTTTGTTTTAATTAAGTCCCAATTGTTTATTTTTGTTGCATTTGCTTATGGGATCTTTGTCATAAATTTTTTGCCTAGGCCAATGTTCAGAAGAGTTTTTTTCTAGGTTTTCTTCTAGGATTTTTATGATTTCAGGTCTTATATTAAAGTCTTTAATCCATCTTGAGTTAATTTTGTATACGGTGAGAGATAGGGATCCAGTTTCATTCTCTTGCATATGGTTATTCAATTTATCCAGCACCATTTATTGAATAGGATGTCCTTTCCCTAGAGTATGTTTTTGTCTGCTTTGTTGAAGATCAGTTGGTTGTAGGTATACGGCTTTGTTTCTGGGTTCTCTGTTCTGTTCCATTGATCTATGTGTCTATTTTTATACCAGTACCATGCTGGTACTACTATAGCTTTGTAGGATGATTTGAAGTCAGGTAATGTGATGCCTCTAGTTTTGTTCTTTTTGCTTAGTATTGCTTTGGCTATTCAGGCTCTTATTTGGTTCCCTGTGAATTTAGTATTTTTTTTCTAATTTGGTGAAAAAGGATGTTGGTATTTTGATAGGAATTGTATTGAATCTGTAGATTGCTTTGGGCAGTATGGTCATTTTCACAATGTTGGTTCTTCCAATCCATGAGCATGGAATGTTTTTCTATTTGTTTGTGTCATCTACAATTTCTTTCATCCACGTTTAGTGTTTTTCCTGGTAGAGATCTTTTATTTCCTTGGTTAAACATATTCCTAGCTGTTTTATTTATTTTATTTATTTTATTTTTAAGCTATTGTAAATGTGACTGAGTTCTTGATTTGGTTCTCAGCTTGGTTGTTATTGGTGTTTAGAAATGCTATTGATTTGTGTACATTGATTTTGTAACCTGAGGCTTTAGTGAATTCATTTATCAAATCTAGGAGTCTTTTGGAGAGGTCTTTAGGGTTTCCAGGTTTAAGATTGTATCATCAGCAAATAGAGATAATTTGATTTCTTCTTTTCCAATTTGGATGCCCTTTATTTCTTTCTCTTACTTGATTGCTCTGGCTAGGACTTCCAGTACTATGTTGAATAGAAATGGTGAAAGTGGGCATCCTTGTCTTGTTCTAGTTCTTAGGATGAAAGCTTTCAATTTTTCTCTGTTCAGTATGATGTTGGCTACGAGATTGTTATTATATATATGGCTTTTATTATTTTGAGGTATGTTCCTTTTATGTCTAGTTTGTTGAGGGTTTTTTCACGAAGGAATGCTGGATTTTATTCAATGATTTTTCTGCATTCCATGGAGATTTCTGCATCTATTGAGATGATCATATGGCTTTTGTTTTTAATTCTGTTGATGTGGTGGGCACATTTATTGACTTGTGTATGTTGAATCATCCTTGCATCCTGTGATGAAACCCACTTGATCATGGTGTATTATCTTTTTGCTGTGCTGTTGGATTCTGTTTGCTAGTATTTTGCTGAGGATTTTTGCATCTGTGTTCATCAGGAATATTGGTTTGTACTTTTATTTTTTGTTGTGTCCTTTCCTGGCTTTGGTATTAGGGTAATACTAGTTTTGTAGAATGAGTTAGGGAGGATTCCCTCCTTCTTGATCTTTCAGAACAGTTTCGGTAGCATTGGTACCAATTCTTCTTTGTATATCTGGTAGAATTTGTGAATCTGTCTGATCCTGGGCTTTTTCTTTGGTTGGGATTTTTAAATTACTGATTCAAATTCACTACTCATTATTGATCTGTTCAGGATTTCTAGTTTCTTCTGATTCAAGCTTGGGGGTTTGTATGTTTCCAGGAATTTTTCCTGGAATTTATTAACAAATCCTCTAGATTTTCTAGTTCGTGGGTATAGAGATGTTCAGAGCAGTCTCAAATGATCTTCTGTATTTCTGGGGTATCAGTTGTAATGTCTCCTTTTTTGTTTCTGATGGAGCTTATTTGAATCTCCTCTTTTCTTAAAAGAAGATATACAAATGGCCAACAAATATATGAAAATGTCAACATTTTTCATCAGAGAAATGCAAATCAAAATCACAATGAGATACCATCTTACTCCAGTCAGAATGGCCATTAATAAAAAGTTAAAAAACAATAGATTGCATGAGAAGGGAACACTTATACACTGTTGGTGGGAATGTAAATTAACACAACCTTTATGGAAAACAGTATGGATATTTTTCAAGGAACTAAAAGCACACCTACCATTTGATCCAAAAATCCCACTACTGGATACATATCCAAAGGAACAGAAGTTATTATATCAAAAAGATACCTGCACACATATGTTTATCACAGCACAATTCACAATAGCAAGGATATGGAATTAACCTAAGAGTCCATCAACCAATGAATGAATAAAGAAAATATGGTGTACATATACCATGGAATATGACTCAGCCATAAAAAGAATGCCTTTTGTAGCAACTTGGTTGGAACTGGATGCCATTATCCTAAGTGAAGTAGCTCATTTATAAGTGGGAGGCAAGCTATTAATATACATGGTCATACAAAGTAGGATAGAAATTGAAGGCCCAAAAGGGAGGAGGGTGGAAAGGAGGTGATGGATGAGAAATTACCTATCGAGTACAAGGTATATTATTTGGGTGATGAGTACACTAAAAGCCCAGACTTCATCACTGTGCAATATATCTATGTAACAAAACTTCACTTGTACCCTCTAAATCTATTGAAATTAAAAAGAAAAGGAAAAAAAAGAATATCTCTCAGGAATAACAGAAATGAGGGGTTACAGTGTATACATTTTTACTGACAGCTGCCAAATTGCTCTCCAAAGGAGCTCTACCCATTTTTACTTCCAATGTCAATGTATGCAAGTTCCTTTTTCTCTGCATCCAGGGCAGTGCACAATGTTTTCAAACCTCTAAATTTTTACAAATCTGGTGGGTATTTTCATTTGCCATTCTTCAATAACTAGTGAAATTGAACCTTGTTTCAAAGAGTCAGTGACCATTTGAATTTCTTCTGTGAATTTTGGTATCATTTTGTCACTTTCCTTACAGGTTATACTAACTACTTCTCTGTAACATATTTTGCATATGTCTTCTTTCAATAGGTTGTTACTTTTCTTTGAAATTTGTTTACGGTATCTTTTGACATACATAATGTTTGAAGTTTTCTAAAGAATGAAAGTAATTTTTGTAGGTAGGAAATAGGGATCTAATTTAATTTTTTTTTAGGAGATGGGGATCTTGCTATGTTGTGTAGGCTGGCCTCAAACTGCTGGGCTCAAGCGATCCTCCCACCTCAGCCTCCCAAGTAGTTGGGACTACAGGAGTGCACAATTGTGCTCAGCTTAATTTAATATTTTTTCTACAAGGATCACTTTAGATCTTTCCTTAGATCCCATTCAATTTGATCAAAGAGGGTAGCAAAGCATGGTGACTAGAAACACAAGTTCTGGAGCCAGACTGCCTGGGTTCAATTCCCAGATCTGCCAGTTATGAACACTGTTACCTAATGTGAGTAATTTTCTGTGCCTCAGTTTTCACATTTGTAAAATGGGGATGATAATAGTATTACTTTTTATGGGTTTTTTTTTTTGGGTCAGTTCTAAATTAGTTAATATATGTAAATCATTTAAAACAGACCTGAATGTAGTAGAACTATATGTGTTTGCTCTTATAGTCTTCAAGAGAATTAATACTATAATCTGAGTTTTAAAATACCTATCTATATGTTATCTTTTATTTAAGGTATGATTAGTATACTTGTATGTGACAGGAGGAATCTGGGGCACAATGGTATACATATTCAGAAAACTAAAGTGACATATAGCTAACTTTTAATTATATCCATTTATGAGTCCCTCAAGGACAAGAAGTACAAATAACTTATTTTTCTTTTTATCTTTAGTACCTACCTATTGCAGTGCTTGGCACAAGTAAGCTCTTATCGAGGATCTGCTAAATGAATGAATGAATGAATGAATGATTTTCTTATATATACGTTTAGCCATACACCCTACTGTTTTCTGTATTTCCTGTCAGTATTTTCTCAGAATGAAAATTGCCTTAATATCAGCACAAACAAACCCAGGAGGATCAATCAGCTGCAAAATTATTATGCAAAGCATTCCTGAGCCAAATATAAATGACTTTTGGATTATCTGATGTTGTGTATTTTCTGCATCACTACCCCCTCCATCAGTGTGAATATTCAGATAGGTGTGCTAAGCAATCAAGTGCCTGTTTCACCATCAGGGAGTCCAAGGAAATAAAACCATTCCAAATTATTTTAGAATGGCCTCCTCTTTGTTAATGCTACTCATTCCGTTTGTGTTCTTGAGTTGATTACAGTGTAAGGCACTCCGAATTTTAAAAATTGAATTTGTTGTGATGAAATTTACTGGCATCTTAATTTGTGAGGGCAAATGTTGTACCCTGGTACATGTATCAAATTACTGCCCATGCATCCACCCACCCATCTATCCATCTACTCTGCAGATATTTAGGGAGATACTGCTGTGTGCATGGGGTAGTGTTATGGATTATGCAAAAGATAATGTGATATGTCTGTCTGTTCCAAGAGCCTGTAGGAAATTATGATTCCCATTCCATGAAAAATGCACAGATTCTAGTATAAGATTCTCTCTCTTTAAATTAAAGCTCTAATATCTACTGAGATACTTGAGGGAAATATTTAAACTTCCTTAAGTATCATTGAGGAAATACATGTAGATTTTGTGGAAAATAGTAAATACCTTCTAAAGTTTGGTTTTTCGTTCCTGCAACCTTGGCTATCAATAGATAAAGGGAAGTGCTCACCTTAAATGCAGCCATAATTTCAACAACATGGGAAATCTGACAAAGACATTTGTGAGTATTAAAAGTGCAACTGGGGCAACTTGACCCTCACTTAGCTTCAGCTTTCTGCAAAGGCATAGGCATGCCATTCACTACAGCTGATATTTATTGAGTGCTCACTATTGGACAGGCTCTCATCTAAGTGCTTTTACATGTATTAATTAATTATTTTAATACTTAGAGCAATGAAGTGAGGTGTGTACCATTATCTCAAATTTACAGATGGGGAAAGTGAGCCAGAAAGAAATTAACTATGTTGCCTCAGTTCACATGATAGTAATTGGCAAAGTCAGGTTGACATCCGAAGTCTGGCTCCAGAGCCCATGCCCTAGCTGCCTGTCCTCGCTTAAGATGATGAGTAGAGGACTGTGTTGGACCCACTGAGCAGCTCATGGGCCTAGGGTTTGTCTGTCAGTTCTAAGTCTGTTTCTAGGAAGGATAGGGCCAGTTTCATGTTTCCCTCAAGCAAAAGAAGTGGGTCTTTGTTCTACTAGAAAGAGTTTTCTTGACCTCTAACTGATGAGAGTACAGTCCTCTGAATTTGAGTTCAAAGTAGATGTTTCTTTATTCAAGAAATATTAATTAAGCAAATACATTTGCCAGACAGGTGTTGTCAGGACATAGTGAATAGCAAGATGAACATGATCCTGGCCCTGAATGAATATATTGAATTATACATTATCAATATATTCTGACTTATTCTACTTTGGGGGATCAAAGGATTAGTTGAAAGTATTCAATATCTGATGCCTATCATTAGATTCTTTGCCACTAATTTGCATATACTATAGATCAACTCAAGTTCCCTTGAAACAATTTTTTCCAAGCTAATTAGATATGGCAGGAATCAGATAGTAGTTCAATGAACCTTCTGAGCACATGACTGGACTACATTTCCCGGCCTCTTTTGCACTTTACGTGTGGCTATGTGACTGACTGCTGGCCAATGGGATGTGGACAAAAGAAAGGTGTACCCTTCAGAGCACCTCACAGGTGACCCTCCACCATCTCTTTTCTTGTCTGCTGGCTAGATGCTGACCCTGAGAGTAACTTTGGAAACTATGGATGGAAACCAACTCTGTTAGCATGGGACCCTGAAGGACTGTGTAGAGCCCAATACCCACCTGCACTCTAGCCAATTAGACTTGTTGTAAATGACAGGTAAAATTCTATTATGTTAAACCACTGAGGTCTTAAAATGGATCTGTGGCAGTTGCTTTCTTATATGTGCCAAGTTTTAAATATTTTTTTGTACATTCTAATGACTTTTTCTAAGTTATCTTTTGCTTCCTGAGGACAAATTGGCTCTCTACTTCCTATTGTTCTTTCTGTGGTAGCTTCTACCTATAGGCATGTCTAAATCAGGGCCTTGTTACAAGGGAGATGAGAGATTACTGAAGAAAGGCCTATGACACTAGAGGCATACAAAAATAACTAAAGAATATTTAAAGTGGGAAAGATCTGGAGAGAAAAGTAGATCACTGTCTGAGGCAGTTTTTTAGCAGGAACAAATACTCCCTGATTTCTATATTCATTTAGCAAACACACAGTCTTATACAGCATCAGAGAGATGTAGAATCTAGAACCTGCTCCCTGGGAATGAAGAAGCTATCTTCCAATCAAAGCAAATGCCTATGAGACATGTGTTAATCCTTCCCAAGGGTGTAGTAGTTTCATTATAATTGAAATGCCACCATTTTTCAGTTTGTTGGGGTCCTGTGATCCAGCCATTTTCATTGTATTCCCTTTCTTCTGTCAGTTTCTGTTCTACAATGATAAAATATTTGAAATTCTGGTATTGAATTTTATCCCCTCGTGAGACTTTCCCATTTAGAGACATGGCTCTCTAGCAGTGCCAAAGTTTTAGCTTCTAAAATTCAGATGCAGAGATTTAAAAACAGTGGCAATCTGGGCAGATGTCAGCGGGTGAGAGGTTTCCACAGCCAGTTCTCATAAAACACATATCCACACTGCACTGTGGCTTCTAATCCACAAATAAAGCACAGATCCTACCGTGATCATCGGCAGAGACTCATGTCCAAAGGCAGATATTTTATTCAAATAATCTCACTCTGCTCTGTGGGAAATACTATTTTCTTTATGTTTGCAAACATGTTAGCATTCATTAAAATGTGCACTGCCTTCAAGAAAGATTCATGGCGAGCTTTTCCTGTTAAAGGACATATTTGGGAACAGCTTTTGTGAGGCAGAGGTTTATAACGTTGGTGGTTTGAAGTGTGTGATATTTTATGTCGCTACACTCATTAGAAAGTTTCAGGGTGCAGGAGTCTGGGGTACTTTTCATCCCTCCAGCCATCTGACGGGCCAATCCTTCAATGGGCTTTGAAGTTTGTCAGTTTATATTTTTGTAGGTTTCTATATGCACCAGACCTGACAACTTGTCACAGGGGAAGAAGATTCAAACATGGGCTCCGGCACAGGCAGAATCCAGAGAGAGGAGGTTTTGTTTTTCTCAACTAGAGCCTGGGAATAAGCAGCCCTTGCATGTCTGCTTCATGGAAAATGTATTGGAGTTTGAAGATAATGCATTAAACAACTATTTTAAAACTACACAGTTACAAACTATAGATTTTGAGAGTTGAAACAACCTCAAGATCCCCTTTTCCTGTGGAAGACTTCGTTCTGGTTTTATATTGTTTCTTTTCTATTCCATGCATGGTGTCCTCATATATTTCAACACTTTCACAGTCCTCTTGCATCATTTTCTGTGGTCTGTTTAGGTTTTCTTCTTGTCCTAACAACTTCATATCTGACTTTCTCTGTTGAGAAGATGCTTTGTCTTTTTCCTCCATTGTAGATTTTTATTGCCTGTTTAAATATTATTCTGTTATACAATGGATGCAATACTAAAATCTTGAAAGCAAAAAGTGTTTGTAAATTGAAAATAATTTTTTGTAGCCTTATAATATGTTTTCAAAGATATTTAGTAGTCTGATGAAATACTATCTAGTTCTAGAGGTGCAGCTAGAGTAGAGTCTTTCCTTTCTAGATGAAGGGGAATTTATGCAGAGGCAGAGATTCATAGAGTAGGAATAAAAATTTAAGTAAACTTTAATTTCTAAAATGAATGTAATCCCCACAGCCACACATTGCATGCACATGCTGTGTGTTCATGCACACACATACACACACACATGCCTACAAATGCCTGTGCTTCATGGTAATAGCCAGGCAACAAGGATCTGAAGTCTGTTTTTTTTCTTTTTATCTTTTCTTTTTTTTTCTTGTTTGATCTCAGGCAGATAAGGGTCTGAAGTCTAATCATATGAAAAGTGACTGGTGTTTGGGGTGGGTTGGGCCACCAAAGCCCTTCAAATTTTGAGTCTGGATGGACAAAGGTTAGTCATCACCCCACACCCAGGCAAATAATCTATTTATCCTTAAAAATTATTCTAGGTAACAAGCATATCTTTCATTTTAATGGATGTTTTGTAAACTAAAACCAAACTGCCAGTTGTCAAATTGCATCAACCATGTTTGTATCTAAGGCTTACAGGCTGTAACTATTTTAGAAAACAGTCTGGTGACCAACAGAAGAAAAATCTCATCCTTAGAAGGCTCTTGCTAAGAAGGTTAGGTCCCTGGAAGAGAGAAATGTCCCAAAGATTATCTACCAAGGCTTACTATTTTTTTATTTTCATTCTCATGGATCTCAAATTGGCTGAAAAATTATTTGCTTCTTTGTCAGTGATTGGTAAAAATGGGAGTCACCATACTGAGCAAATTGTTTAACTTTTATTTCTTTATCTATAAGGTGGACCATAATTCTGGCTTAGTTGGGTGTTTGGAGGATTAAGGAATGTGATTCTTGCAAGGGCCAGAACAAAGTCTGATACATAATAAGGTCTCCTCGTTGGAGACTCTTCCTGGCCCTATCTTTTGACATCCACTTCTTAGCTGGTATCTTATGATCTCTATGCCTGTCTTTTTTGTCACCTATTTGCATATACTTCCAGGAACTCTAGGGTCAGAGGTCATGCTAGAGCACCTCACAAGGACCTACTTACTTTTCTCTTTAGAGCTTATGATATTCCCTGGTCACCTAGGGTCTACTTGTCACAACCATGGCCCCTGTGACCTTCACAGTTCTTATATGTGCTGTGAAACTTTGTCCCATCTTGGGAAAGGAAACATTGAAATCTATGCAGATTCAATACAGTCATTCTGTTTTACCCTAGTGTTTGAAGCCATATATACCTTCTTGCTTCCAAACCAACAGGTAAAGAATCTGATAACCTAACCAAAGCATTCACTCTAACTGTAAATAAGGGTTAGTGACTTCTGGTGGTCAGGACTCAAGTGTTTTGACCTCATTTCAAGGAAGGCTCAAGTTGCAGAAAATTTCAGAATAGGAAAGTAGGAAAACAAACTGTAATAGGTATAACAGAATTATTGTTGGAAAACATCTGAGATACTCTCTGGCTTAATTTCTCATTTTTATAGATGAATCTGGAGTCCAGAGAGGTTAGGTAAGTTTTCCAAGGTCACTCAATGAATTAAATTGGGAGCTGAGACTAGAACACCAGTATTCTGATTCCCGATTTTTTTTTTTTTTTCCTCTGCACTTCATTGTCTCTTGGAAATAGATGCTTTCTTGTTGGTTGGATACATAGGGCTCCTCAACTCGTAGAACATGTGCAACTCAATGCTTCTGTCCTCAAATTTATATGACCCTGGATTTTACCCTTCATATTTTCTTTCTTATTCAGGTAGTCAAATACCTAAAATCTCTATGACAGCAGTATTTTGTTCATTGAGAAATTCTGTAAAAATATTATACCTAATTAATGATAAAATTATAGAAATGCAGGGTTCATCGGATATGTATTGAGCACATGTCAGACATTGTGCTAGTTGCTATGGACACAACAATGGACAATATATAGTTTCTGCCATGAAGAAGCTCACACAATCTCGTGGGGAAAATAGATTCATAAACAAATAATTGTAATTCGAATAGACATTACAACTTACAATGTAAACAGAATCTATTTATAAGAAATAGTTTGAGTGTAATTGAGAAGAATGTATACACATGGTTTTTTGAGTATTACTTCCTTATATTGAGATAAATGTATTAGGGTATTTACTAACTATTTTTCCCTCTCTCCCATCCCCCTGCCATCTAACATGAATTATATTAAGAGAAATAACTAACCTCATATCTCAGCATTTAATTTTCAGGATAATCAAGTGGGACATTCAGCCAAAAGAAGAAAGAAAGTCACCCAAAGATAGATAAAGAGACATTTTTTGGTGAGAGAGTTTGTGTGTTTTCAGTTGTATGAGGACAGGTGTATCATGTTAGGTGGGAGCATGCTTTTGCTATCTATTTAGAAGTTAAATAGGGTTAAAAGAGGATAAGTGCTAAATTGACAACGGTTGGACTGTGATGACTTTGTGCCGGGGCAAATAGGCTAAGCTGGAACTGCATTTCCAAGAACTTTGTTAACTGTGTGGTTGCTGTTTGGGGAAATTGTGTAAGACGTGGAAGTCAGAGCGAAGCAGCAGCCTTTACGTTCTGAAGTCCAGTAAGAGTGGTGGGTACCACCGCAGCTCATGCACATTGCTGCTGACCTGCAGACTCACGTTGTGAATGAATGTGACCAGCTACTTGGTGTGCAACTCTTCCAGCCCCCTCTGGTTAATCTCCTCTTTCCGTTTCACCTAGTTGTGGACCAGGCCTGGGTACAGCTCCAAGGACAGGGGTGCCAATTGGTTTTGCAGATCACCTGTGGCACTGAGGTTGCAGGTTCCCATTTGTCCTCCCTCGACACCTCTTTACTTAGAGCTTTTCTTTCTGATTGTCAGCTCCACTGACCTACAGTGAGTTCAGGAGCAGACTTCTGCACTAGTCCCCGCTATTGTGTAAGGTCTAATCCCTACCACAAATCCATTGCTCCTCATCACTGCTGCTTCTGTTTCTTTGAAGGAACCTTTCTAGATTCAAATGAAGACCTTGATGTTTGTTGTATTTAAATTTCACATTTTTTGGTTTCAGTCCTTCACTTTAACTATGTGGCTATTTTTACATGTTGATTATAGCACCAACACATTTCATATTCTTTTGAGTTTTGTGTCCTCTGCACATTTGGTGAGTGTATCATCTACATTTTTATCCATGTTGTATATATATTGTTGGTCTGTTTTGGGCTTTTTAGCACACTTTTGGTAAGTTATATAAGCATAATTATCACTTCATTCAGTGAATATTTTTTCATCTTTCCCACAACGACTAACTAGAGAATTTGTCAAAAAGTTTGGGTCATGTTCAGATACGCTATATTTACCATACTTTTATGATTCCACAGGTTACTAATTCTGTCTGTGAAGTTAAAAAAAAAGCTACTTTGACTTAAATAGCTCTTAGAAAATCAATCCTATGGCCCTAGCGACTGACTTATTCAATGATCTGTTGTTTATCCCTTTATGGTTTGTAGTCGAATCTTGCTCAGGAGTTAACTAACATCCACACTCCCAATTCTTCACTGCCCTATTTGAAAATTAAAATGATATTTGTCTACCTTAAATATTCTGGAATCTTTCCCAACAACAAACATCACCACTGGTACATGTTTCTGCTCCTCTCTCTGAAATGTATTTTGATTGAATCAAGTGACTTTAACTTATTTAGAATATTCGGACATCTTTTAATATTTTTTTCACCCTTCCTGGGTTTACTGGTATTAATTGTATTCTTTTCAGTCTGAACATGATTTCTTTTTGCAGAGAAGAAAGGAGTAGATTTAGAGTTGAGAGATTTATTTTTCTCTGCAGACCAAGAACATCTTTGATTAATTTCCAACATTGAGAACTTTCTCCTTTTATGTTATAATTTTGGTACAATATTTGCTCAATGTTTATCTAGAAATTCTATAAACTACATGAAAGATATGATTAGTTCTAGTGATTTTTTTTCTTTCCTTCGCAGCAAATATATTCTTTTAATTTAAATCCATCTGAATAATTTATGATTGGTTCTATTCTGGTGTCATAACATTTATATTTACTGAGGAATGTGATAACAGTAATTAAAATTAATAAAAATGATTTTAAAAAATTGGGAAAGTTATTATTTTGAATACCGGAATGCCTAGCATTACCCAAAAACTGTTGGAGGGAATAACTATTACAGAACTGTAAATAACTATAAATATAGCTTATTAATTATCTTTTAAAAATTAATAGCTAAGAATGAGGTAAAATTTGGAAGGTTCCATGTCTGCACTCTTCTATCCTAGGCATTCTAGGCAGGGAGTGCTGTATTGTTTCCCAAATTTGTCTATGCCAATGTTAAACATTACAAATTTCCAAGACCTTTCCTTGGAAATTCTGGTTCTTTAGGTTTAGGGTGTTCTTAGAATTCTGTCTGTTTAACAAGCACTCCAGAAGATTGTACAAGGGGACTTCATAAAATTCATGGAAAAATGAAATTAAAAGATAAAAATCAAAAATGTAAACTTTATTTCACAACATGAGCTCCATCAAGGCCAAGATACTTTTGTAAGTGACGACATCAGCCATTTAGTCCATCCATAGAGAACTGAGAGTCCTGGAAATTTAACCACATCAATGCAGCCTTTTTTACATTATTCACTGAAGAAGAAAAATGTGTGCCCTTTACAGATTTTTTAAGATTAGGAAACAAAAAGAAGTCAGAAGGAGGCAAATCAGGACTGTATGGTGGATGCCTAATGATTTCCCACTGAAACTGTAGCAAAATTGCCCGTGTTTGATGAGAGGAATTAGCAGGAGTATTCTCATGGTAAGTCTTTCCTGGGCACTTTTCTGCTAAAGTTTTGGCTTTCTCAAAATATTCTCATAATGAATAGATGTTATCATTCTTTGGTCCTTCAAAAAATCAACAAGCAAAATGTTTTGAGCATCCTAAAAAACTGTTGCCATGACCTATAGTCTTGACTAGTCTGCTTTTGCTTTGACTGGACCACTTTCACCTCTTGGTAGTGATTGCTTTGATTGTGCTTTGTCTTCAGGACCATACTGGTAAAGCCATGGCTCATCTCCTGTTACAATTCTTCTAAGAAATGCTTCAAGATCTTGATCCCACTTGCTAAAAATTTCCATTGGAAGCTCTGCTCTTGTCTACAGCTGATCTGGGTACAATTGTTTTGGTCATCATTAAACGGAAAGTTTGCTCAACTTAAATTTTTCAGTCAGAATTTTGTAAGCTGAACCAGTTGAGATGTCTGTATTATTGGCTATTGTTTTGTTGATCCTCTTCAATTAGGGCATGAACATCATTAATTTTTTCCTTTGCAAATTGATGTGGATGGTCTGCCACTGTGGGCTTCAACTTCAACATCATTTTGTCCCTTCTTAAAATAAGTTATCTATTTGTAAACTGCTGACTTCTTTGGGGCATTATCCCCATAAACTTTTTGTAAAGCATCAATGATTTCACCATTCTTCCATCCAACCTTCACTATAATTTGGATGTGTATTCTTACTTCAATTTCAGCAGAATTCATGTTGGTCTGATATAGGCTCTTTTCAAACTAATGGCTTATTCTTCTTAGTCCCTAAAATTGGATCCTGTTCAGACAAGTTGTAACAAATTAATATGAGTTTGTTTAGGTGTAAAAACTTTGAAATCCATGCATATAGTTCGTTTATAATATGCATTTTCAATGAACTTTTTGAAGACCTCTCATATTATCAGGTAAGTTTGGGAAACAATGGAATGAACACATTACTTCAAAATCTGCCTGACCTATGTGTGAACTCAGGGTCTAAGACTTGCCAGCTGTATGAACTCATACACATTATTTAACCTCTTTGAAAATCAGTTTTCTCATCTCTAAAGGGAAATGTTAACACCTTCCAAATATGATTTTATGTGGATTTAATTACATAAAATGCAAAAGATGTAGCTATTCTAGGTGCTATGATTATTTAAAACTTGGATTTTTTTCTGATCTTTTTGTCTTTATTCTTGCTAGAAGAGAAAATATAAAAATTCAGAAATAACACAAATGAAAATATTCAAGTCCTCTCTCTCTCTCTCCCTCTCTCACTCTTTTCCTTTATTTTTTTAGAGACAAAATCTTGCTGTGTTGCACAGGCTGGACTCAAACTCCTGGGCTCAAGCAATTCTCTCCACCTCAGCCTCCCTGAGTAGCTGAGACTGAAGGCATACCCTACAACACCTGGCTTCAAGTCTTCTTTCTCAATGTAAACAGTAGTAGAACCATTTATTCACTCATAATGTATCTGAGGCATGAACTCTCACATTTAGAACATTGGTAAACAAATTAGCTTGGATATATTTCAGATATTCAAAATCAACACCACAATTGTTATATTTTCCTTCTACTAAAAGCAAAATACATAGTTTTTGGTAGATTTTTTTCTCTATACACATTTTTCAAAAGTCTATAGGAAGTTCTGAGGCTTATCAATTCCTCAAAACAGTGGTTCTCAAAGTGTGGTCCCTGGCCCAGAAACAGCGTCAGCTGGGAACTTTCTAGAAAAGCAAATTCTTAGCCCTTACCCCAGACTCCTAAATCAGAAACTCTTGAGTTGAAGCACTTCAATTTGCATTTTAATGAGGCCTCTGAGTGAATCTGATACAAGCTCAATTTTGGAAACTGCTGGTATAAATCCAACTTCTGATTGCCTCCCTCCTTCCAACCTGTTCATCCCATAGATTTCCTGACCTTAGTGGAAACACTATCCTCCCAGGTCTTCGGAGTCATCCTTAATTTCTTACTTTCTGTCTAGCCAACATCCAACATATCAGAAAATCCTGTTGTTTTACCTTTGATCTCCAAAATATCACCATTTAATAATGCTTCTTCTCTTAATGCTCTGGTTGAAGTCTCTATTTTCCCTGGCATAGATTATTACAATAACATTCTAACTGATCTCTGTGCTTCCACTCTTGCATTCCTATAGACTGTTCTCAACATGGGGCTAGAGTGATGCTTTTAAAACAGAAATATGATTGTGTTACTTGTACTGAATTGTCTATTGGCACATTAGCCCCATTCCATCCTTTTTCTACCCTTTTCTGTATTCTAGAAGCTAAAAGCCTGGAAACCACATTTCCCAGAATTCCTGCCACCGGAGTTCTAGATAAAATGCCAACAATAGGAGAAAATTACTAAAAATTTGGAAGGAGAAATATAAGCAGAAGCCATATTATTGTTTCTTTAACATGACAGAGAAATTCATGGCTTTTGATAGACATAAGATTTTGTAGGGGCCTCAGGGATTTTTCTTCCATTACCTGCTTTTAATTACCTTACTCTATTTTTGCAACTGTTTCTGAAATTCTCATTACCTTTTCTGACTCTCCAAAATTTAGTAATCAACCTCAGAAGTGGTTGGAAGCAGCTTTCTCTGATATTCATTACTCTAATCCTGCCATTGAGTTTTATAAGCCATAATTCTCCTGTATAAATCCCCTCCTGCTTGAAATACCTAGAGAGGTTTCTATTGTTCTGACAGAACACTGATTGTTTTTCTTATCAAAATGTTTGATTAGCTTCCCATCTCATTCAAAGTAAAATTCCTTAGATACCTACAAGGCCATATACAATCTGTCCCCCTTTACTTCTAGGATCTCACCCCCTACTGTGCTCTATTGCACTGACTCTGCCCCTGCCACACTGGCTTTTCTGCTGTTTCTTAACTTGCCAGGTATTCTCCCATCTCAGTGTCTTTGCACTTTCTGTTCCCTTTGCCTTGAGTGCCTCTCCTTCAGATAGCTGCCAGCTTATACTCTCTTTCTCTTCAGTTCTTTGCTCAAGTTCTCTATTTTCAAAGGGGGAATTTCCCTGATAAACCAATTTAAAAGTAACTTCTACCCCCAGCAGAGGTTATATGAGGTAGGTGGTATAAGTATGTCTAATTAATATATGAGAAAATATACAACCAGAAAAAGAAGCTCATCAAAGTACCATGGTTTTTAAATCCCAAATATAACATTTATCTCATCCCAAGGGCCGAGAAAAGTATTTTGAAAAGAGTAGCTGATTAATAAATGTTCATGTTGATGTTGTAGTGATGGGGGGATGCTTTGAACTCTTTTTAAGGAAGATAAGTTGGGCATGGTGGCTCACACCTATAATCCCAGCATTTTGGGGTCACTTAAAGCCAGGAGTTCAAGACCAGCCTGCACAACATAGTGAGAACTCATCTCTACAAAATTAAAAAAAAAAAAATTAGCTGGGAGTGGTGATGCATACCTATAATCCTAGCTACTCGGGAGGCTGAGGTGGGAGGATTGCTTGAGCCCAGGAGTTTGAGGATGTAGTGAACTATGATTGTGCCATTGCACTGAGGCCTGGGCAACAGAGTGAGACCTTGTCACTGAAAAAAAAAAAGACCTTGTCTCTGAAGATCAGTCAGGACTGCCCAATAATAGGGAAGGCCACTGGAATTTGAGTGCTTGCTTGTAATAGATTTCACAATATATTATGTTCTCTGAGAGCTTAGACTAGCCCTGATTTTTTTTTTTTTCCCTCCAGAGGCATGTCTGAATAAAAAAAAAAAAATCCAATGTATTTCTTAAAATGGATCTTCTAACTACTGCCCAAAATTCTGGTGAGGTCATTCCAGACAATCTCCATATTTCCTGATATCATCATGTTATAATGATGGGCTTAATTAGGTAAAATCACTTGACTACTTCACTATTAGTTTATAGTATGCAGTGTTAAGGGATTTATTTACTACTGTATTAGAAACTAATGGGTAAAGAAAATTTGAATTTATGAAAAATAACAAAATGGAATTAATCTGGTAGGATGTTTTGTTCCAATAGTTCTCTTTAACGTCCCTCCTTTTTTTTTTTTTTTACAGTGTGTATTGATTATTTTCCTGAATGCATAGTTGGAGGGGAGAGGTAGGAAGAGCAATTTTATGTAGAAAGCTTTCCAGTTTTTAGTATGAAGAATAAAAATAAATCAACTGGAGCCAGAGTAATATTGAAAAGCTTTGGCAGAGCTGACTAGAAAAATAAAATGGATCTAGTCATCTCTGTGACCTGGGCTATTTAGCCAGAATACTGTACTCTGCCTTTAAAGAAAACAATGAACTCTTGAAGGAAAAAATAAGATAACTCTCTTAAAGAAAAATGGATAGAACAATTCAGGAATAAATGTAGTTGGAAATGGCAAAGGAAACACAAAGGACAAAATTGTCCTTTATCCAATTTAAGGAGTGAAAAACAACTAGAAGTGTGCTGAGATTCTTTGCTGGAAGAAATTTGAAAAGACTAAATTGAAGGTTGAAGTTCTGGTCACAGTTCTCTTGGAAATGGGCTTTATATAATATCCGGGCATAGACAGTGAAAAAGTGTTCATAGCTGGCTTTTTTGTTGTTCCCTGTAAACCCCAAATGACAGGTTTTGTTTTTCTTTTTCTCTAAAGTTCCACAGTGACACTAAAGACCATCTACAGATTTCTCTATTTCTGTAGTTATATTTCTGCTTGGGATTATAAAAACAACTGCTGACTTTACCATTCTTTCTCTAGTTTTGTACCCACTAACTTATTCTCACAACATTCAGGGTAATATTTGCACGTGCAAATCTGGTCATGTCTCTGGTAAAAACCATTCAATAACTCTCCATTGACTGTGGCAGCAACTCTCAGAGTCTTTTCCAATAACTGCCATAGAATATTAGTAGATATTAAAGACAAGATATGGAAAATTCTAAGTTAAGATTCAGCAGTTTTCTTTACAATAGGTCTTCTCAAGCTTCTTAATGTTAATGTTCACTGTGAATCTCCCAAAGGGGGAGGCACATAATATAATATGCAAATTTATTTGATTGTGATACCCATTTCTTTTTCATGGAGTCTCTTGCAGGGCTCTTTTGTAATGGGACACATTTTTGGAAATGCTGATTAATAGTGCAGTGCAAATTTATAAGCAAAGCAAGGAATGAGAGGAATGATCTGGAACCTACCTACCTTTAGTTTGCATTAACATGACACATTATGCTTTCTTTCTCCTCCAAGCTGCACATACTGGAAATTCCCCTAATTTTGTCCTCAACCCCAACCCTTTCCAGTCCATCGAATAATGCCTACTCAGCATTTTGGGCGCGTCCTAGGAATCACCTTTTTTTTATCAGTAATTTTCATAGCTTTGAGTTTGTATTTATTCTCTTCATTTTGCAGAACTGTTTAACTGGTGTTACTAATTTATGTAAAGTGTTCCTTTGACTTAAGATCTTAGAGGAAGAAAATGAAGGGAGACGAGAAAAGTCTGTCAACTCAGTTTATAGAAAAAGAACAGATCTCTCCTCATTTTTAGAGGACTAAAGAGAAGGAAAATTCTCTTTAGAGTTTTGTGATTACTTCTTTAAGGTAAATTCCTAGAAGCTACATTGGTACAATAAAATTTTGGAAATTTTTAAGGCTTTTGATACACATTAAATATTGGTGTATTTCCCAATTTTACTCATTTAAAGTCTTATCAGGAATTAATGCAACCAATTTACGCATCATCATTATTTTCATGATAATCCATTTTAAATTTCTTTGTTGTACCTTGACTTGTATCACACACCTAGAAAGATATAGAGCTGGAAGTTGAACTCCAGCTCTTATTTTTATTCATTCTTCTTTAGTAATAAAAATACTTTTAAAAATCTGATAATTTTCTCTCAGTGTGACTCTGGCAAAATCTCATATTTAATGCTGTGTTTTCATTGCTAGTACTTTCTGAATCACTCATTAACTACAGTTTTAATTTCTAAGTCAAGAGTCATTTAGAAAAATATTTAAATTGTAAGTGGTTGCAAAGTTAGAAAAATTTTAATTTTATTGCATTGTGGTTTAAAGGATGTGATCTATTTAAATTATCTTGGTGAATTTAATGAGGTTTTCCTGTGGCCTAGTATGTGATCAATTTTATGTAAAGTAATGCTCATAACAGCATTATTTTTAGCAGGGATAATCTGAAAACAAACTAAATGTGTAACAAGGGGAATTAGTTGTAAATGTGGGCATATTTGTCAGATAGATCCCAAAGTGATTAAGGGTGTGGCTTTTAGTGGCACACAGGCCTAAATTTGATTTTTTTCAGTTCAACCACTGAGTAGCTGTGTAAATTTGAATGAGCCACTCAATCTCTAATTTTGTTTCCCTATGTATAAAATGGCCAATAATAGCTAAATAGCATATATTTATTTCATAAGCTAATAGTAGCATATATTTATCTTGTAAGGTTGCTAAATGAATATTAATTGAGATAATTTATATAAAGCATCTGATACATAGTAAATGGTAGCCATTATTATCAATATTTAAGATTAGAAAATAATCAGAGGTTACAATAGGGCATATGTGAGCAGAGCATCTGTGGATGTATCCCACCTGTCAATAGGAGTCACCCAGAATTTTTGATTCTTCTCTTTCCCCACATTACCATATATGATTTTGCAGCAAGTTGTATCCCTCTCCCTACTCCCACCTGCTTGATTTCTGTTGAGTTTTACTTCCATATGTGCACATAAGTGTTGATTGATTAGTTCCAATTTAATGATGAGTACACATGGTGTTTGTTTTTCCATTCTTGCCATGTTTCACTTAGAAAAATGGTCTCCAGTTCCATCCAGGTTGTTACAAAAGGCATTCGTTTACCATTTATTTTATGACTGAGTAATACTCCATGGTATACATATGCACATTTTATTAATCCACTCATGTGTTGATGGGCACTTGGGTTGATTCCACATCTTTGCAATTATGAATTGTGCTGCAGTAAACATTTGGGTGCAAGTGTCTTTTTGATAAAATGACTTTTTTTACTTTGGGTAAATACCAAATAGTGGGATTGCTGGATCAAATGGTAGGTCTACTTTTAGTTCTTTGAGGTATGTTGATACTACTTCCCATAGAGGTTGTACTAGTTTGCAGTCCTACCAACAGTATATAAGTGTTCCTTTCTCTCTGCATCCATGTCAGCAACTGTTGTTTTGGGATTTTTGGATAAAAGCTATTCTCACTAAAGTTAGGTGATATCTCATTGTGGTTTTGATTTGCATTTCCCTGATGATTAGAGATGTTGAGCATTTTTTCATATGTTTATTGGCCATTTGTCTACCTTCTTTTGGAAAGTTTCTGTTCATGTCTTTTGCTCACTTTTTAATGGGGTTGTTTGATATTTTCTTTCTGATTTGCTTGAGTTCTTTGTAGATTCTGGTTCTTAGCCCTTTATTGGATAGATAGCATGCAAATACTATGTTTGCTCTATTGATCATTTCATTAGCTGTGCAGAAGCTTTTTAATTTGATCAGGTCCCATTTATTTGTTTTGGTTACTGTGATTGCTTTTGGGGTTTTCTTCATAAATACTTTACCTAGGCTAAAATCTATGAGTTTTTCCAACATTTTCATGTAGAATTCTTATAGTTTCATGCCTTAGGTTTAAGTCTTATCTATTGTGAATTAATTTTTGTGAGTGGTGAGAGGTGCAGGTCCTATTTCAGTCTTTACATGTCACTATTCAATTTTCCCAGCACAATTTATTCAGTAGGGATTCTTTTCCCCAGTGTATGTTTTTGTATGCTTTGTCAAAGATCAGGTGGCAATATGAGGATGGTTTTATATCTGGGTTCTTTTTTCTGATCCGTTGGTCTATGTCTGTTCTTTTGCCACTACCATGCTGTTTTGGTTACTATAGCCTTGTAGTATAGCTTGAAGCCTGGTAAATTGATGCCTCCTGATTTGTTGTTTTTCTTTAAGGTTGATTTGGCTGTATGGGCTCTTTTCTGCTTCCATATGAAGTGTATAATTATTTTTTCTAGATCTGTGAAAAATGATGTTGGTATTTTAATGGAGATTGCATTGAATCTGTAAATCACTTTGGGTAGTATGGACATTTTAATGTTGATTCTGCCAATCCATGAGCATGATATGTTTTTCCATTTGTTTACATCCTGTATGATTTCCTTCCTTGGTGTTTTGTAGTTCTCCCTATAGAGATCTTTTACCTCCTTGGTTAAATATATTCCTAGATGTTTTATTTTCTTTGTTGTTATTGTGAAAAGTATTGAGTCTTTGATTTGATTGTCAGCTTGATTATTGCTGGTGTATAGGAATGCTACTGATTTGTGTATATTGATTTTTTAACCTGAGACTTTGCTGAATTTATCAATTCCAGGAGTCTCTTGGCAGAATCTTTGGGGATTTCTAGATCACATCATCAGCAAAGAGTGATAGTTTGACCTCTTCTTAGGGTGAACTTCTTTTCTTTTCTTTTCTTTTTTTTTTTTTTTTTTTGAGACAGTCTCACTCTGTTGCCCGGGCTACAGTGCCGTGGCATCAGCCTAGCTCACAGCAACCTCAAATGACTGGGCTCAAGCAATCCTCCTGCCTCAGCCTTCCGAGTAGCTGGGACTACAGGCATGCACCACCATGTCCGGCTAATTTTTTTCTATATATATTTAGTGTCCAGCTAATTTCTTTCTATTTTTAGTAGAGACAGGGTCTCACTCTTGCTCAGGCTGGTGTTGAACTCCTGAGCTCAACTGATCCACCCACCTCAGCCTTCCCGAGTGATAGGATTACAGGCATGAGCCACCGTGCCCAGCCTAGGGTGAACTTCTTAAGCTATAGATCAGATCTCTTATTCGTCTGCTTAAAATCCTCTAAAGCTGCGGTCCTCAATCCCCGGGCCATGGACCAGTACTGGTTAGTGGACTGTTGGGGACCTGGCTGCAGAGCTCTGTGGCCCTCCACCCCCACCCCCACCTGTGGAAAAATTATCTTCCATGAAACGTAGGAAAGCTGGGAGTGGGGGATGAGGGGTGGTGCACAGCAGGAGGTGAGTGGTGGGCCAGGGAGTGAAGTTTCAGAAGCTTCATCTGTATTTAGAGCAGCTCCTCATTGCTCTCATCACCACCTGAGCTCTGCCTCCCTCCTCTGCCCCCATCCGTGGAAAAATTGTCTTCCATGAAACTGGCTCCTGGTGCCAAAAAGGTTGGGGATGACTGCTCTAAAGGCTTCCTTACAACTGGAATGTCACCTAACCTCCCGATCTGGCTCCTCCTTAACTTTTAAACTTGATCTTTTTCCATTTTGTCTCTGATTCAACACATTTCAGAAACACCAGGCTTCTTTTTGTCCCTCACATACTCCAAACTCATCCCCATATTCACAGGGCTGAGGTCTAAACTCAAGTGTCATCTCCCCAAGGAGCCCTTCAGACCACCCTCAAGATAGCAGCTTCCACAAGTACTTTTTATCTCTTTATCCTACTTTATCTTCTTCATAACACTTCTTAATTTGCTTTTTTTCCTAGCCATGAGAATGTAAGTTTCTTGAGGAGAGGGGCTCTGTTTCTCATGACCAACAGTGTGTCCCAAGTATCCAGAACAGTTCTTGCTGCATGGGGCCCACCCAGGAAGTATTTCTCAACTTACTCCCCTCCTTGACTGCATGGATGTGTTTTGGAGGAGTGGAAGGAAGTGACTTCACCACTGACTTTATATTAATACATGGCATTTTTGTAATTTTTTTGTAATATAAAAAAATGAGAATGACGATTATTTGTGGATATGGAATTAAGGGTACTTGAAATTCTTTTATTTGTAATTTTCACATTTAATATATTTTATCTAAAAACCGATTCTTTTTAGAATCAGAATATTGTTTTCTCTTTAAGAGTGCTATAAAAGCTCAATTAGACAAAAATTTGATTATATAGCTTCATAGATACCTAGATGGCAATTGGTAATAAGAATGTGTAATAATTCATACTCAGCCATGTTTAAGCAATGGGTGATGATTAATAATTATGGTGTCAGTGATGATAATAAACATGGTAATTAGAAAATATAAATAGTTATACCTGATTATGATAGGAACTGTAAGTAAAATTCTTCATTTTCTTTCATTTTGTTGTTGTTCTTTGCCTGTCTCTCAGTAAAATAAATGTAATGTTTTCTCTCTGCAGATGACAGCCTCTTTACTGTGAAATTTCTAGTGTGGCCCTTGAATGTACCTGAAAATAGATATAATGTTCTGTGGTAAAAATAAGCCTGTAATCTGGAGATGAAAGAGAGACACTGAATTCAGAAAAAATATTCTAAAAGACTGAAATGAAAAAAGGTACAAAAACAGGTCCTAATTTTGCTTGTGAAAAGATTCCATGGGATCCTAATAATCTTCCTAATGTTTTATTTAATAGAGTTTTTAAAAATTCCCACTTCCAGCTTTATTATTTATCTGTCCTTTCATTCATAAAACTTTTTTTTTTTTTTTTTTTTTTTTTTTGGTCTTTCACTGTGCCAGGCATTGCACTAGCATCTGAGAAAGAAATGATGACAAAGATAGATACAGTTATATTTCAGAGGAAGTTTACAAGTTGGAGCTTATGAAATAAGGTTCCAGCACATTGAAAGAAACTAGAGTAGCCTCGTTAAGTAAAAGGTGAAGATAAATTTATATTTAACTGTGATCAAATTTCTATTTCTGAGGAGTCAAAACATGTAGAAGTATCTATTGTGGTAATTCACCTATATTTTCTTATTCTTACAGCTTTTGGTCTATTTTTAATTTTTTACCTCATTGTTTCTCATTCACAGAGAATGGAGTTTATGTGGCTATAGAGTATAAGATGATTTTTCTGGGAGCAATTGGCCTAGGCTGGTAAAGGGTGCAGCAATTCATACCACGACAGTCCATGTTTTTCCCTCCATTTTAAAATTTAGCTTTGCTGTTATTTCTTTGACCTGCCTCCACTCTGTTTCAGATTTGTATACTCGTGTTTCATGTATCAGTGATGATTCCAATTACACGCTAGGTAACAAGAGTTTAATAAAATGTGGCAATAAATTGTGGAAAGACATCATGCATGTGAAAAAAATGTATTAAGAAATGTGTTCCAGGTAGAGCTTCCAGTATTAAATGACTAATCACTTCCATACACATACACAAAGTGAAGGTTTTATTTAGTGGAACTTGGCCTTTCAAAACTAGAATGCCAAGCAGTGCCTTCCAACTGGTTTTCCAGCCTGTTTGAAGCATGTGGCAGTTGTACCTTTTTACAGAAAACTTTTTAGATGGTCCTTAGTAGCCCTTAAGCTGAAAGGAAGTAAGGTATCTTGTTCAAAGCTCACATTATTTTGATTTTAATGGCAAATGATAATAAACAAAATGGGTAATAATTTATATTCAGTACTGCCTGGTGGTCCAATGACCTGAAATTGAATCCAGGCTCTTCCTTTTATTTGATATGTAAACTTAGGCAAGTTTCTTACATGTCTTTGTTTTTTAGTGGCAAAACCAGAATAGCTGTAGAAGAACAATAATTAAAAAAAAAAAAAAGAATGTAAAATATTTATTCCAGTGTGGGATACAGTGTAAGCATTCAATAAAAATGCTATTATAAATGGAGAGAGTCAAATGTACAGCTTTGAATAGGTATAACAGTTCCAGAAAAAATGAAACAGATTCTGTGGGGGTAGAGATGCCATTGCCGTAGCTTTTTATTCCTTTGTCACCTTCAGATTTTGCTTTATGGGACCTGCTTCTCCGCCAGCCATAGCATCAGTTGTGTTTAACTCCGCTTACCTCACCTTCAGTAAGACCTGCCATGGGGAGTCCCAAATTTCAGCCACTGCTTCCTGAGATAGGAATCATGAGTGTAACTCATTTCTGTCCATTTCATTTGAAAGCAAACATCCAGAAAACGCAGCAGGTAAGGAACCCACTGCTGACCATCAGGGTGGTCTTCCCATTGCCCATGCCTTGGGAACATTCTGAGAACTCACCAAGGAGCCAGCCGTGGTACCTGTGCTCTGCCTGTAGGGGAGCATTTTAGAGCAGAGGCCATCTGGTTGTGGTCTTGGAGACCCCGTCACTTTCTTACTATGTGATTTTGAAAGTTATTTCTCTGTACCTCATAGTTCTCTTGTGTAAAATGGCAATAGTAATATCTTCCCATACAACAGTAAAGATTAGAGAGCACATCATTCAAAATGACCGGGATGGTGGTTGGCACATTATAGGCATTCAGCAAAGGTTAGTTTATTGGTTTCTTAATGATTTGTGAGAATAAAATGTGAAGTTAGATGGTAAGACTAGAAATAAAGCATCATATATTTATAAATGAGTTAACCTTTATCCTCAGGGAAGCAACACATAACAAAGGTTACCCCTGAATTGCAGTTTTGGATGCAGAAAAATTATGGTGAAGAACAGAGATATTGGAGGCTATATTTTCTTCACAGATATATGCATAAGAAATAGAAGAGATCATCAAATGATAATTGAAATTATAGTATCCATCATTACGCACATTATTAGATTCTGTTCCAAAAGTAACTAGACTCTGAAAGCAAAATTATTTTCTAAAAAGTGTTTGGCTATGCAGGGACTCTATTCTTCATATCTTCTCATGAGTAATAATTATAAAAATAGTAAATATTTGTTGAGTGCTTACTATGAACTTGGTGTGTTTCTGAATGTCTTACGTGTGTGACTTATTTAATTCTCACAACAACCAGATGACATGGATACTACTTTTATCATTTTACGTGGAAGAGAACCATTTTTAACTGCATCTTCCCAAGGAAGGGTGGGGATCTCCTTTTTTCCATGGTCCAAGAGATTTGAGGAGCCATAGCTCATCTTGTGTGGAAGGAAAATGAGAGTACTACAAGATCCTTACAAGGGATGGAAGCGAAATCTAGGATGGTCTCTTACGGTTCCATAACTACTCACAATTATTGTGATGATATATAATAACATTGCTATTACTGTTCTGAATAACATTTATTGAATTCTGTGTTTCATGAATTTCTGCCTCAATGACATTTCTAGGAATGAAGGCTATTGAAATATGTGCTTTTAAATTATTACAAGTATTATAGTATACTGAAATTTTCATTGGAGAAGGTGACACATATCTTTTCTATCAATTTGAATATATAATTTTTGTTTCATGATATCTGTTAAGTTATAGTAAATGTAAAAAACACTTTCGTGGGGGAAAGAATAATAAGAGAGAATGATTTTTGATTGTCTTAGCTTGGAGAGTCAGCTGCACTTTGGGAGTGCTAACACTCTCTTGTCTTGGGCATTCCCAATTTAGCAATTTTCAATTAGTATTGAAGCTTTCAGTTTATTATTTCTGGGAAAGGATGTCAGCTCATTTTTGTAGGGGGGTAATGATAACATCAATGGGATTTGAACTTGAGCTATAAAATGTGTGCAAATCAAATATTTTATTATAAATATTTTTATAAAAATACAAAAAAATCACACCTTAGCTGATGATCCATAATAATTCTGCTATATTGATTTTATAATAAATTATTATAAATAATTCAATTCAGATTTACCTCACTCTAAGTTGAGTATTTTGAAAAATCTTTAAAAAATAAATTATGAGCATTTGCTTCACAAAAACCATTCTTTATTTATAAAAGGATTTATAGGATGCTAAGAGTCATTTGAAAAGGAAATCCTTTAGAATATTTTAAATATGTGTAAATTTAACAAAATTGGACTTACACATGTATTGTTACAATGAAAGACCATATTTTATACCAAAAGTCATACAAGCTTGCCCCTGGGTTTTCACCTGACTTTTACATTTGTTCCTTGTGTGATTTGGGTGTTGGACTAGATTTTTTTCCTAGTTCTGTTTTTGCTCTAAAATTCTAAGATTCTGATAAATGTTTTAAAACCTCTTGCCAAGCAATTCCCTTATAATTCTAGGATTCTGGTAAATGTTTTTATAACATCCTCTGGTCTAACAAGTCCTCACTTTATTTGAGAGACAGTGTAGTTGACAGACTGTAAAATCAGAACAGCTGAGTTCCAATCCTTATTTCAACATGTATTAACTGTGTGGCCTTGGGCCAGTTATTTAACCTCTGAGCTTCACTTCCTCAGCGGTGAAATGATTATGGACCTATTTGATAGGAATTTTATGAAAATTTGCAAAACACTTAGAAGAGTGGGTTTCCCATTAAACACTATATATGATGCTGCTGTTAATTAATTAATTAATTGTTTACTTAATTAAAAATCCCAAGATCACTTTCCCCAGACATGAAAATTAGAAACTTCTGATTAGAGTATCTTCAATCGATGAATTTAAGAGCTGGTGAGAGAAAAACAGGGGCCTAATCTATGAAAACTTATTTAAAAAAGCAAACAAATAAATGAATAAATATATATCCCATAAAATAAGGCTTTAGTAATGGGATATTACATAGATTAAGTAGAATGCTAAATTGACCATCAATCATATTTTACACATTTTAAAATCATCAACAATAACTTCTCCGATATTAATTTCTACAAATCCACTCACCATTTTTAACCTTGAATTATTTTAGGTTCTCCCTCTCTGACCCTTAAAACAAAAAGTTTGTGATTTTGGTGTTTTGCTTTGCTGCTAAAGAGGTACTTTCCCCCAGCCCATGGCTAGCTCTCCATTCAGATGTGGATAACCTTCTTGTAATTTAGTATGTTGTATCTCTATGTTGCAATTCAATGTCTGCATGTTTAAAGCAACTCTTACTCCTACTTCATTAGGCATGGTTAATTACCTTTACTGTAGAAGGCTAGAAATTTTTCTCCAACTTCCAGGACAAAAGATTCCTTCTGGGGAGTGCCAAGAACGGGGATGGAAGTAGTATTTCTGGCAGCGTGTAGGAAGGCACAAGAGTATTTGTTTAAATTGGAATGGATGGAACTATTATCTCCCTTTTACAGATGAGCCAACTGAGTTTACTTAAATACCTTGTTTAAGATCATCAAATTAGTAAGTGGCAGAGCTATCATTAAAACCATTGCAGGCTGCCACCAAAGCCCACATTTTTCCATGCAAAAAGGGGATTGGAAACTATCAGGACCTGCAAACCATTGTGCTTTGGGAACGTGTACTTGGTACCTATGAAGGAAAAGGGAGAGTTGTGAGGGGACAGGTGGTTATCGAGTATATACTGTGTGCAAGGCCTTGTTATGAGTTTAAATAACTTATTTCTTTGATTATGGGACTATTACATAATCACAAAATTCTTGGGAAATACAGAAAAACATAAAAGAAGAAGACAATATAGCAATTCACAACTCAGAGATAACCAGAATTGACATTTTGGTGTGTTTCTCCTCAGTCTTTTTACTATTAACAGATTGATACCTGGAATGACACGGCAAGGTTCATGCAGTACACACAGTTTGGAATGTTGCTTTTTCCATTTAACGTTACATCCTTTATATTGTTCCAACTAGAATTTGAGTAACTACTTGAAGTTTTTGGAAATTATAATTTGACCTGTGTCACTCTTTCACTGAGAAGAAAGGATTGGTTTAACTAAAGATACATAAAACACAAAGTTACAGGTTTTTATAGGAAAATATATTACAGGAAGGGAGTAGGTACAAGATACCTTGGAATTTACCTCCCACCCTCCATTATATATAGCAGGCCCATATCTAGCAGTTCTCTTATAGGCTTCCTAAGACACAACAGGTGCCTGATCTGGGGGAAAGATTCAAACTGGGTACACTCCTGACTTTTGACCTGTTTTCTAGGAGGGTCATGAGTGGGCCCTAGCAGACTTCAAATCAAAGATTAATCTTGGGTTTTGATTTATTCTGGAACGACCTGGGGCTTCTTCCCTGTCCTCTAGTGTCATTTGGTCAAAAAAGCGTTTACTGAGCTCCCTCTCTGGACGAGGTGCTGTTAGGCAGAGTTAATGAAACTCACATAGCCTCTGCTTTCGGGTTTATAGTTGAGTATGAGAGACAGACATGCATCTGCTGTTGGCTGCTTACCTAAGTAACACCGTGAGAAGAGCTGGGGGGGAAAGCAGAAGGTGCCCGGACTCTTGGGGACAGGAGTGGCTGGAAAAGCTTTTCTAAGAAAGAGATTTCATCTGAGGCTTGAAGGATGAGTAAGGTCTGACCAGAAGTGCAGGTAAGGAAAAAATTGAGGTAGAAGGAGGAGAACATACAAATTCTCCAAGGAAGAGAAAAACTTGGGATCTGGAGAAAAGGGAGACAGAGCAAGGTGGTTGGAGCAAAATGATCAAGTGATTTGAGGTGACTCTGGACAAGTGCTATAGTCTGTCCTATTCTATGTCCTTTGATTAATACAATAGAATCTAATAAATGCCCACGAAGGGTCGAAACACTCCAGTCATACTGGAAATTGAAATTTAAATGGGCCTAGAAAGGGAGCAATTTTAATTGTTAGAGAAGGAAATACAATTAAATGAAAACGTCTGGGAAGACAAATGCACGAGAGAGATTGAAATAGAAATGACTGTAAACTCAAAGGGCAGTTTTCCTTTATTTTAATTTCCAGTGTTTATTTAGAGGATAATATGAACATATTCATAAGTTTAATGCTCCCTCCTTGAAAAAAATTTTTTTAGACAGAATTTTTTAATCCAAGAACAGAAACAGCTAATGCTCACATTTTTATTCTGAATGAATTGCCAACATTTTATTCACTAGTTTCGCAAAGAGCTGAAACCTCACTGAGGTTTCTGAATTAAATTAGCTTTCAGAACCATTTAAAGTTCTTACATTCTATTAATTCAGCAGACAATCAAGTTGTTCACTTGTTGACTTTTATCCACATGCACTCAATCAAATCAACTATCAAAGAGAGATACCTATTAGTTGTTAATTTCATATGTTAGATAGGAATCCTGGAACTCCTGTTTATATCTGTTTGATAACCTTCTAATCTTTGCCACAGTCTTACTAACAGCAGCATTAACTAGTCTGCCATCTATCTTGATTAACAACACTGAGACTCAGAAAGATGCACAACACCTGATAAGCCCAATAGTCCAAACTTCTAACAATGCCGGTAGCCCTGTGGAAAATGGGCTTCTATCACCATTCTTAACAAACCCTTCAAGTTGCCTTTAGTTTTGCAAATTATTATTTTAAGAAAATGAAGAGTTTGTTTGAATGTAGGAGCTTTTATTAATAATTGGCAAGATTGAATGTTTTAAGCCATTTTTATCCTCTATTTTTTGTCCTCTGTGTTCAGGTTTTTAGAAATTGTTTTTGCCTTGTAATGAATTATAAGTATACTCTGGATCAGATCAATTCAATAAATATTTATTAATCTCTAAATGTATGACTAGCACTCACTAGTTACATAAAAGATATAGAAAATACAGCTCCTTATACCATAAAGTTCCATATATTTGATATCATAGCAGATTTCTCTTGTAAGTGGAACTATATTGGCTTTAAAGAGAGAGGAGAGAGAGAAAGAGAGAATAAATAAATATAATCTTTGCTCCACATGGTAACTTCCAGGTCATTTTTCATGTACTTCTTTCAAAGTCTATTTATTCCATTCTTTATCTAGTTTCATTGCTGAAATCTTAAGGATACTTTATACAACTTCCATATTGATTTTAGCATCTGGCCCACAGCTTTTGCCCCCATAGCTTTAGGAAGTCCTTGGTGAATCCCATACCCACTATGTCAATGCTTTCATCACCATGACCTCATGGTTTCATGTTTTTACAACTGCCTTTGACCCCCTTCTTTATTCCACTTCATACATTCTTAGACATGGCTATACGATGAAGCTTGTTTGGGACCATGCTGGGTCCAGAGTTGGACTCTGAAAAGTTCGTTTTGACCTTTTCTTTTCTTAATCTTTATTGGTTCATCTGCTTCCACAGGTAGCTTATGGGAAATAGACATAAACAAGAGGTTGGAGCAACAGAATATAAAATGAATGATCTCTAATGTGAGACATCCCCAGACACTTCTACAATAAAGGACATAAAGTTGAGAGAGAAGGGTTGAATTCTCATATTATCTTACAAGGGCTTTGTACAAGTACATTTTAGATTAATATCACATTAATATGTGATAAAATGTGATTTAGGCAAAATGTAAACTTATTTATATCCTCAGGTGGGTGGACCACAAAGACATCCACTTTTTTTGCTCAACTCCCATAGCTATGCAAGTGACTCCCTAATGTATTTCTGAAGTCCAAGGTCACTCTCCTCATTTCCAACCCTGGGTATCTTTAAATGTATCTCCCAAAAAAACTTTCAAGCTCAACATGCCCCAATTTGAATTTATGATAAATCCTTTTACACTAGCACCATCTGTGAATGTCATTGTCCATTAATGATAGCAGCATTCTTTTAGTCATCTAGTTCTCTATTTTGCTTCCCCACTTGCAATACATTACCAATCCCTGACATTTCTTTCCCACAAACTTTTTCTTAAGTCTATCTCTTTTTGTCTATTTCAAAATCCACCCCCATCTGGTTTCTCAATCAGATGGGATTTAACTCCTTGTTATATCCCATTCTAAGTTCTGCAATACACTTCTGTCTTATTTCCCAAGACTCTTATTTCTCTAATACATCTTACCCAGAACTGTGGATTACTTTCATAGAGCTGCTTTAGTACAGAGATTCTTCCACAAAATTCTTCAGTAGTTCACCTCAGTGAAGTTCAGGCCCTTTAATGCAGTATTCTTGTCCTTCACAACCTGACCAACTTTCTTTTCAAGATTATTTTCCTTTTATATGTCTTCTTTCATATATTTTTCTCCATCCATTGCCTTGAGGTTTACATTTTGTTCCTTTGCTCATGAGGTTCTTTCTACCTCTGATTCCCTTCTTCTATATAACTGTTGGTTACCAAAATTATTTATAAAGCTCTACTCAAATCCTTCCTTCTGTCCTTCCTATAAATATGTGTATTCACAGGCACCTATTATGTTCCAAAAGGACACACAGTCCTGATACCCAGGATGACACAGTCCAGAGGAGATGGACAACACATCAATAGGTACAAGCACATATGGGAGCAGAGAGGAGGAGGCTATAATCCCACCTTATTTGGGAAGTGAAGGGTGAATCACAGGAGAATTTTTGGAGGAAGTTGCCACTATGCTGAATCTTAAAGTATGATGAAGAATCACCTAAATGAAGAAGGGCTTTTCCAAATATTGGAGCTAGTATGAGCACAGGCTAGCTTTAAAAAGGAGGTGTTTTGTGAGACCATCAGGAGGTAGGTGTTGTTTGAGTTCAAGCAACAGTGGATGGGAGCAGCAGAAACTAGAATCAGAGAGGCAGGCAGGGTTTGGGAAGGAACTACTGCACCATGTTTAAAACTTTGGTATTTGTCCTGCAGATGATGGGAACCATGAATGGAGAGAGTGACATGGCTAGATTTGCATTTTAGGTAGACCAAGCAGGAAGCTATGTTGAGGATGAATTTGAGGAAGAAAAGACCACAACTAGTGGCAGTAGATGGAAGATGTTTACACAATCTAGGGGTGAGAAAGAATTAAAGGGAGAGAAACAAAATACTTGATAGCTAACATTGGTAGCACTCTCTTGATTGATATTGAAGATTAAGAAGAGAGAGAGTCAATGAAGACGCTCTGATTTCTAGATTACTAAATTGCAGGATAGTGGTGCTACAAACTAAGATTAAAAAAATAATGCATGAGGAGCAGGCTTGGTGGGGGAAGTAGGAGGGAAAGGTCAGAGATAAATTTGAAAGGCCTCATTATCTCATCAGGTGAAGATGAATGAAGTTAGAAAACATACACAAAGTGTGGCATCCTACCCGAAGCTCAGAAGGTAGGTCTCCACTGAGCTTTAGAATTGAGATTAATCAGCATCAAGGTGGTATTTTATACCTGAATTGAGTCTGTAGCAATGTAGTATATAGGATAGGTGGAGAAAGAAGAGCTGAGGAAGCAGATGGGGAAGAAATGATTGAAGAAGAAAAAGGATCAGAAATATACTTTTCCCTTGATTCCAATGTCCCTCTTTTTTTTTGAGTTCCCAACGTATTTGACACTATTTTGGGGGAGGGAGGGAGGTAGGGGTTTCTTCAATCTCTCTTATTCTTTACAGTATCTCAATATGATCAGATTAGAGGAAATGTATTGGACCATGCTTACTAGTGGATGCATTTACTATTGTGAATTGATGTCCTCTTGTGCTCAGATCTCTTTCTTCTCCTTCCTGTTGCCTTCAAGAGATGTAATTGGTAAGGTGTGACAGGGCTTTCTTGAAAGTCTCTTTTGCTCCTCTCTTATTACACACTCCTAAATTCTCATCACTTCTGGTGAGTAGTTGGATAATTAAGATTGGGGCATGGTAGCCCAGTGTGAGTTCTGAGCATCAGACACATCTAAACCAGCTTTACCAGAGAACCCTGCATTGGGGTACTGGGCCCTCATCCAGCTAATTCAAAAGAGATAATGTACCCATTCATCTTTGTCTCTTGTATGTACTGCTCCCTCAGTACTTAAGAGGGAGAAGAAATGATTGGGTAAAGGTGGAATTCAGACATTCCTGTCTTTTCCCTTCCACCTCAACGCTCTCCTATGGCACTTATTACTTTATACCATATATTTTTACATATTATATATTTTAGTTATTTCTGTTTACCTCCTATCCCCTCTGTTATACCCTAGGGACTTTGATATTTCACTCTCGTAATGAATAAAGGTATTTTTATTTTTAATGAGATGCCAGATCCTTGGATAGTTTAAAAGATTATGCCAATCTGTACCATTTGAAGTTAAAAGTGACAAAAATGAGGTATTGAAAACATGAATTGATAGTGTTTTTGTGTAATGACTACAATTTTGATTTGAAGTCGGGATCATAGGCAAACCCCACAACTTGTAATAGTATTATATATACTTTATCCTACCAATTCAGTGTCTCATTCAATGCTTTGTAAACACATATGCTATTATGATACCATCGCCTTCCTAGCAATGCATGTGGACTTTCCTATAGTTGTTTCAATAGATACTATAGACATTGTGGTATTTGGGGATCTATATTTCAATGAAGAAAGGGCTAAGTGTCATGCTTTTGACATTGTTTGGTTGGGTAATGGTGAGAAACCTCAAGTGTCTATGGGGAATATGCAAAATACTTCTTACTTTTGAAATGTGTACTGAGGACCCTAAAGGAGGAAATGCCCCTCTAACTTCTCCTTTCAGATGTCATATTTTTTATGACTAAGTTTCCTATTGGTTTACTCTGAGCATCCTAGTTTCTTGGCTGATTGGTGCATGAATGCTATTTTGGTGCCTTTATTGAATTACTTTCTTAATAATAACAACCTTCCCAATGGCAATGGAGTTGTCTCTAAATGGTAAGGGAGTCACTTAGAAGTCTGTGTGTGTGTGTGTGTGTGTGTGTGTTTGTGTGTGTGCATGTGCATGTTTTAAAGAATTTGAATCACTGGTGCTATGAGGCTAGAACTGAGTGTTAAGCCTCTTAACTCTGGCATGGACACAGCTCGACTACCAAACACCTGGGCTCAAACCAATCAGGTTGTTCTCTGTTTATGCACAATAACTCTCCTTAAGACTGATGGAACCCATTCACTTATATTTGCAGTTGCAATTTAATGAATTTTTATAACAGAAATAATGTGTTATAGTGATATTAAAAATTTGGAGATTCAAAGACATCATGTCACTTCATTAACACCTTGTCAATACCTTCTTTACCATTAAATGTAAGACAGAATTCCTATCTTCAAGGAGTTTACAATCTAGTTGAAGCGAATGTGAAAAGTTAAACTACAAAGGCTAAAAATACAAAAGTAAAGTGCTTGAGATGTCAAAAGTCAGTGATCCAAACTTTAGAATGAAGTTTAAATTTATTTTAATAAAATATTTCCTTGACCTATTATAATTCTGAAAATGTCCCCAATTGCTGTTAAATGCCTGGGAAATGGAGCCATTGCGAGTGCTTGGTCCATTTTGTAAGGTGTGGATGATAACTTTTGAAAATTTAAGAGAGAAGGAGAGCTTTATCAATGAAGTTGGATGAAATGCATTATATCATATCATGACTATCAGAGTTCTATTTTTCTGGAGTCATTCAGGTGTGGCCACAGAGCCAATGCTTGAATATTGCTGTCTTGTTTTCTACTCAAATGCTAGCAATCATGGAAGGCAAAAAAAATAATTATCATATTTTTGATGGTGATGATTGTGGCCTGGGTCCCCAATCTGAAAACTGAATCTAGAAATGACCTATGCATTTCCACCATTTTGATGACTGCTTTTTATCAAACCTATTTTTTAAAGATTTCTTGGCAAAAGCGTATTTTTTTCTTAGTTAAAAACCAACGTTTTAGTCTCTTCATATCCTCTGTTCTGAACTGTTGTTTACTTCCCTTCTTCGCTCAGTGCAAAAGGTAATATTAAATAACTACAACCTTCAGCTTTAGGGAAGCTGGTTGGTATATATTTCTTTTCTATTCTACCAGCTCCTTCATGGAAAACGATATTATGTGGATCTTTCTTTTTGTTTCTTTGCTTTAGTTATTTAATTTGTCAAGTACTTCTTAATCTATTCTCCTATGTCCAGAAGACAGAAAAAATGTACACAGTTACAGAAAAATCTGTTTTATACTGTTAGTAATTTTTCCCTCCATTCATATAAGTCTGCTAACTTATAGTGAATATTCACCTGGGTCACATAAGCCTATTTGATTTCCATTAGGAAGCCTGGGATTTATGAAATGTTTTCCCATAACTATATTAATATTAGCTATATATGTGTCATCTCCCCTAGGACTTGTGCCATTCTTTTTATTTTAAAATTCATTTACCCTTTGTTTTGTTCTATTTTAAAGTGCTCAAAAAATAAAATAAGACTTCATGCCTCTATGTATGGCATTTTGATAAATTAAAATCATGACAAGCTTCCTATTAGAAGTCCCTTTTTTTTTCCATTCATCCCATCCAATAATTATGAGCACATCTTAGTTACAATAATTGTATTAAATGTTTAACATTATGAAGCCTTAAGAGAGCGTTTTAAAGCTAACTCTCTGGATCTGACAGCCACAAAGGGACCCTCTTGAGCACAGCTCACTCTTAAGGAGAGAATATTTTCATTGCTAAGAGGAGATGTGAAAGGAAGAAAATTAACATTTGTTGATTATGTAATATGTAACAAGTATTATGTGAGGTATTTTTTTACAGCTATTTTTTACAGTAAGCTTATGAAGTAAGAATTAGTATACCCATCTTATAAACATGGCTCAGAGGTTAAGTACCTTGCCCAAAGACACATGACTAGAAGGTGGACAAACTGGGGTTCCAACCGAAGTCTGCCTGGTCACAAGTCCATGTATTTTTCTTAATGCATTCTGCCGCCTTCTAGCATCAGGGCAGTATAAAAAGCACCAGAATAGGGAGAAAAACTCTGGGTCTAAACCCATTTTACAGTTGTGGATCCACAGGAAACTTCAGCTTCTGGGCCACTGTCTCCCAATTTGTCAGGTGAGAATAAAATACCTCTGAAGCTTATTGTGAGAATTAAATATGGAATAAGTTCTTTGTAGAAAATAATTATAGCCAACATGTATTCATTTGTATGTTGGGGATTCTACCGAATACTTTTAATATATTTATTAATTTATTATTATAAAAACACTATTGGTTATTTTTACCCCCATTTTATATAAGGAAACTGAAGCACAGATAAGCTAAGTAACTTGGCAAAGATCACACAGTTAGTTAAGTTGCAGAACCAGGATTTGAACCCAGGAAATCACGATTCAGAATGCATGCTCTTAACCACTAGTATACATTGTGCTATAAAATGTAAATATTAGTATGATAATTTCAGACTTCAGAATAAATATCAAAATGATGTAAGAGATTAGGTGAGATCAGTGTTAACTAATACTGATCTTTGGTAGCTTTGGAGAAGTGGAACTGGAACTATTCAGCATCCTAGCATATAAAATGTGGCATAGGAGGTATTTTAGTTAAAGTTAATCTAGCCCACTACCGTATCAGGGTGGGACCAGGCAGTCCTTGCAGTTCTACTTTGACCCAATAACAATGCTAGACTATCTACAGTGATCCACTTTTTCTGGGGACGCTCAGGTGCCTTGGTGACATGCCCACTGAAGAAGAACTTGAAGGATCCTAGCAGGGAAACATTCTCTTAGAGATACAAGCCTAATATATATGCTCATAATATAAGCATAAAAAGTAGGAACTCTTCTTGGGGATTTATATTAACAAGACCCAGAATTTGGGGTTACATTTGTGACTTATATACTTCTAGTCCCATTCCTCACCTCATAACTCTGGCAAGCATTAATATTCTACAAGTATTCTTTTCTTTTGGGCTTGGATGTGGCCTTAGAACACTTCTCAACACTATTCTAGGACATCACTGCTAATTTTCACTCTAATCTTTATTTTTTCCTTCCTTCTGCTTGCTTTAGCTATAATTTTCATTTTTTCCTTCAATGTCTTAAGGTGAAAGGAAAAGTTACTAATTTGAGACCTTTATTCTTTTTTAATATAGGCATGTATAGGTATACATTTCCCTCTAAGCCCTGCTTTAGCTGCATCCCATAAATTTTGGTGTGTCACGTTTTCATTTTTGTTTGTCTCAAAGTATTTTCTAATTTCCATGTTGATTTCTTCTTTAATCCATTGGTTATTTAGGAGTGTATTATTTAATTTTAGCAAATTTGTATTTGTGTTTCCCAAATTCATTTCTGTTATTGATTTCTAATTTCATTTCATTGTAGTTGGAGAACATATTTTGTATTATTTCTTTTCTTTAAATTGATTTAAGTTTGTTTTATGACCTAGCATATGGTGTATCTTAGAGAATGTTCTATGTATATTCTCCTGTTGTTGACTGGAGTGTTCTATAGATGTCTATTAGGTCTAATTGGTTTATAGTTTTCGTTAAGTCTTCTATTTCCTTGCTAATCTTCAGCTTAGTTGTTCTATCTGTTATTGAAGGTGGGATATTAAAGTCTCCAACGTTATTGTTGAAGTGTCTATTTTTTTCTTTATTTCTGTCCAGTTTTGCTTGAGGTATTTTGTCGGTACTCTGTTGTTCAAAAACTATTTATTGAGTACTTACTATATTCCATGCATTGTGCAAGGCAGTGAATACACAGTGACAACCAAAATGGATAGAACCTTATCCTTAAAGCTTATAGTGGAATACACAGATATTGAATAAATAAACTTACAAATGAAATATAATTTAGAAATTGTAATAAATGCTAGCTTCCCCTACTAGTTTCTAAGTCATTCATAGTAATTACCAAAACTTGAAAGTATTTTATCAACTTATTTGTTAATAAATTTGGCATATATATATATGTCATAAACTCTTGTTTTCACTCCCTGGCACAGTATTTGGCACTGTGCTCAAAAAACCTTTACTGAAAGAAATAAAAAAAGAGAGGAAGAAAGGAAAAAAGAAAGAAAGAAAGAAAAGAGCAGGATGCCAGAATCAAGGAGGGCTTCTTTGATGAGTTATTGAAGCTTTGACTTGAAGGATAAATAGAAGTCAGGAGAAGGAGGGTTGAGTGAGGAGGCAGGGAGTATGAATTCAAAGTCAAGGGAACAGAGTATGTGAAGACTATGAGGCAGAAAAGAACTTGTCACATTCAAAAACAATTTGTGAACAAGGGGGGAGTACCATAGATGAAGCTGGTAGGGACTAGTCATTAAAGGCTTATAAACTGGGTTACATGTGTGGATCAAGGTGATAGCCAGGTTGCTAGAACAGAGATCCCAAAGAGCAATGGCTCATCCAAGATGGAAGGATATATTTTTCTCACAGAACAGTCTGGGGAAACAAGGAAACTAAAGATCTCTCCTTGGCAAATTCATCCAGAGATGTTCTGCCATTCTCAATACTTCCTTCCAAGATTGTGCCTGTTGTTGCTATATTTAGCTAATGGAAAGGTAAGGCGGCATAAAGGTGTGGGCATCCCACATGTGAAGACCTGGATGTGGAAATGACACACATCACTCCCACTCATATTGGAACCATCATTGGAACCTAATTACATGGTCATGCCTAGGTTCTAGAGAAACTGCAAATTCCAGATATTATCCAGAGATCCATTGCCCAGATGTAACTCTATCACCAGACGAGAAGGGGAGAATGGATTTAGTAGACAATTGGAAGTTTCTGCCTTAGTATAGTAAAGACTTAGACTGGATCCTAAGGGCAAAGAATAGTTATTGAAGGGTTTTAAACCAAAGAGGGGACATGATCAGATTAACATTTTAAAATGGCTTCCATGAAGAAAATTGATAGTAAGAGCTTAAGCATGTAGGTGAAGAGATTGGATTGAAAATTATTGTAATTGTTCAGACATGAGGTAGTGGTACTTTGAACTCCAGTGATGTAATAGAAATGGAGAGAAGCAGATAGTTGAGGTATAATCTGAAAGTATAATTGCCTGTACTTGGAAAAGTATTGGAGGTGTAGATGTGGGTTATCTGAAGGAGAGAGATATATAAAGGATGATCTCCATGGTTCTGATTTGAGGGGCTGAATAGATGGTGGTAGCGTTGACTAAGATGGGAAACTTCAGCGTGAGGGGAGAGGTAAGTCTTGTGAGATCAGTTTTGTATATCTGTGTTTGAGATGTTTGTTTTCCTATGACCTCAGCTCACTATGGAAAAGTGGTGAGTAGAATTACCTTCATAGTTATACCTGGGCCAATTGGGCTACAGACCCAAACATGGTCCAGTGGATTGTAAATGAAGCAATGTTATATTTTTCAGGGTACCTAGAGATATCCTTTGCTCCAATCTAATGAAATGCACAAACTTTCTCAAACATGTACTGCTTCATGCCTCTCCAAGAGTTGGTCCTTCAAATGCTCTTTTCTTCTGCTTCATCATTTAACTTCTTCTTCCTGGTCTTCTCAAACTCCAAGATCTTTGACTGACCACCTAGTCTATTTTAGAGGCCTTCCTTTGGTTCCACAGTACACTGTGCATGCTTCTATCACAGAGATGATCACAATAAACTATAACTGGACGTGTAGTTTTCTCTCTGCCCAATAGACTCAGCTTCCTGAAGCTGGTACCTGACTCTATTCATCTCTATATCCCAAGGGCCTAGCATAGTTCCTGGCACAGGAGAGATGCCCAATAAATATTTAAGTGGATAGATCATTCTTGAGCAACCCATCCTCTCTTACTAAGAAATATTTTCTTTATTTTAAAATAGTAACCATACATTTGGAATAGAACTATTAATAAAATTTTTAAAAATACATGTCTATATGTGCATAAACATATTCAGAGAGAAGGCTATATTTTAACATGATTAAGCCTTGTGATGACATGGTTGATTTTGAAAAAATGTGGTTCTACAATGCAGATTCCACCTTACATTAAGGAGCACAGAGCCTCTTGTGGCTATGGAGATACCTTGTGTGTATGCGAATGCTGACATGTATGACTAATGTAGATGCCCTCTCTTTTTTAAAAAAAGATTCTCACCTGAATTTTTTTCAATGAAAATATAAGCATAAATAAAGATTTATGTAAAAATTTCAGATGGCTGAAAACAGAATGAATGTGTAAAAGAGGTCAGATGAGAACAACAACAACAAAAAATTTCATGCTGAAAGTTTGTGTCTGTAAAAACCCTGGTATCTCTGTGGTTTTAGTTTGTTTGTTTTGTGTTTATTCATTTATTTTTTCCTTTTGTAATCAGTTCATGGCAATGTTCTATGTTTTTTGTTTTTATGTAATATTTATTGTTTATTATACTTCAGGCACTTAAACATCTCACATGCTTTGTTTCATTTAATCCACATAACAGCCCCAGGAGGTAGATAACTAATTAATTTTAGTTTATGCACTGAGTTTCTTATTAGCTTTCATGGACTTTAATCAGGATTTTGGGGTAGATTCTTAGATATATTTGCTAAGATACTAAGCCATAGTAAGCCTGACTTCCCAATTCTAAATGTGAATGTTATCCCACTTTTATTTTTACTACAAACAAATGAACATTTGCTCATATACTATGTTGGACTGGTAGAATCTTTTATTAAGGTTAAATATTGCTCATTGAAAACCTTGCCATGACTCTTTGTCATTTGAATCTGGCCATTCTTTTTACTTCCTCTTGTGTTTGAAGTAAGCTGAGGAGTTGCAAAGAATCCCAAGCAATTGAGACTGGCCTTGCCTTAAAGCTCTTTGAGAAAATGCCAGGTGCCATGAACCACAAGCAAGGCAGCTGGTTTAAGCCCAGTCTCAACTTCAAAGACCCATGGAGGGGTTGCTCTGTGTTGTGATAATACCGGTATTAGGGGACTATGGACTCCTTGGCTCTAGCTTATGGAGGCTCAGAGGAAGCCAATTGTACCATCACTGGAGTGAATGATGCTCCCAGGCCCCTTCTTTATTTCCCAGGCCACCTCTAAAGGGTGCGAAGCAGCAGCTGAAAATCTCCTGCACCCTTCTCCTGAAATTTGCTCTGGATTTTATCAGAGTGTTCTTGCCTTTTTATTGAAAACCTCTCTCTCTGCAAGCTTTGAAGAAATGCTCCATAAATATTCTTGTATTGGGATATCCTAAAACACAAACTTTTAGATCCTGGAGTCACTCTATTTGAAAAAGATCATTAGATTTAGACAACAAAAATAGTCTTAAGTGTTTGTAATCAGTGGTTTCTCCAATATGATTGCACTTAATTATCAGATTACATAGTGCAGGTTATACAGTATCAAATTTACATACATGTGCTTTACATAGTAAAGAATGGATTTACACTGGGGATTTTTTCTTTCCCCTCAGTGTAACTATTTATGTCCTGCTTAATTTAAAGATCATACTTGGAGATATCATAATAGATTGGGATACTGTATTTTAGTCAGTTTACATTTAGTTTCAGGATGCTTGCATTCTGTAAAATGCATTTTAAGGCTTCCTAAAAAGACAAAATAGACACTCTTTAAGCAGTTTACAAGATACAGATCTTTATCTCTTACAAAGGAGAGGAAACAAGAAAGCTGTAAATAATAAGTTCTGAATAGGAATGACATAAACTGCCTAATCAATGTCTTCCAGAACTGGCAAGTGACACCTCTTTGTTTTTTGCAAATAAAAACCTTCTTACCATCACAATATAAACCATTATCTCTGCAGGCAAGGTATATTTAGAAATGTACAAAATGTACATTTCCTGCCAGCCTCTAGATCAGTAGGTGGAGATCTAAAGTCATGCAAATATTACAGTAAATGCAGGCAACCAATTTCTAATTATTCCATATCAGCAGATTTGTGAGGAATATAATTTATTAAAAAAAGAACAGTTTATGATCAGCAGACCTTGGTTATGACTGTTTAGGAATTCAGTGCATTTTGATCTAATCACAAAATCAAAATATTCATGAAACACAATGATATCTCCCCAAAGCAGCCGGGCAGCCATTAATTTTGAAATTCGGGTAATTTATTAACACTTATCTGAAGCTGTAAAAGCTTACCTCTGTGTTTGTAATACGGAGAAAAGTGAAAGCAGTTTTAAAACTGATTCCTAATGATTTATAATGGTTTGCTGTAATTTGAGCCAGAAATTCAATTAAAATGTATGTCTAGTTTTGTTTCAAGATCTTTAGTTAAAAATTCTATTAAAATTCTATTTCCTTCTTGCATTAAATGTATCTGTTATCTGCATATACAAGAAATATAAGAAAATTCTATCATTTATTCCCCAGTCTCCATAAATGCTTTAAAAAAGCATTCATTTTTATTTCATAATTTTGCTAAGGTAGCATTTGGAATTTATATACGGTAGAAGAATTACTGTATTTGCCATTTTTCTAGGTAAGAAAAGAAAGAAATCTAATAGTGAATACTTTAGGGACAAGTCAAGTAATATTTGCCACTTTATCAAACTAGGAGAAAACAAATAAAATGAAACAGACATTTTTGGCTCCAAATTATTAACCCACTGGGATGTCTCTGAGGGTTGAAAAAGCATATAATATTCTAGAGAAAGGAACGGGAGCCAGGGTAAGGTGTGGGGTGACAGATGTTCAACTTCCCTGAAACAAATACAAATGGTTTAAAACTTTGATAGAATTGTCTCCAGCTATGAGATTCTTTAGAGATATATATACACACACATATATTTTTAAACACAATGAACTTGGTGGGTTAGTAGGAGAGCCTGATTGGTTCCTGCTTTTTGTTCTCTGTTGTTTTCTGGAACTACATTATATCTTGCAATAATTACCAAATGCAAACATTGATAGAGCTGGGTTTTGTCTTAATTTTTTAGTAACGAGTCTATGAGCAGAAATAGTAATGAAGCTGATAATTTATTGAGCATTTGCTACATATGGATACCTTGCATGCAGTTTTTAAATATTTCAGTCTTCTTAATAGTATATGTATTAGGCACAAATATTATTATTCACATTTTACTGAAGTAGTAGCAGAGGCAGTATGAAGTTTCATAGAGCTGGTATGTGGAATGGGGAGGAAATCTAGGAAGGTTATAACTGGTCTTTGCAATTGGATCACACAGTGGGTGGAGGGGCAGATGGTGGCAATGGGCTGAAATGAACCAATTCTGAGTTTGTGGGTTGTTTTGAAAAAGGGGGAGGTTTAGTTAACAAAATCTGGTAGACACTGGGAAGAAACAAAGTGGCATTTTCCTTGGTGTCTCTCTTGTACATTGATAATTACAGGGTTAGGGCCTCTACTTGTCTTCCCTTTCATGGTGAATTGGGGATCCAAGCAGGGTGCAGGGCTTGAGGGATGGAAAGCTGAGTGTTATAAAAGATGCCAGAATACAAGCAGGGTAAACAATGAGCCAAACGGGTATAGAGAAAAAGAAAAAGAGAGTGGGAAAACAGAGAGCACACAAGTTGAGTTACAAAGTCATGGGCACCAGGGACAGAGGGAAGCCTGGGAATGGGAGTGTAGAAAAGCCACAGGAGAGAAACCTGGAGCAATTCTCAAGCTGAGAAGCTTTCTAAAAAAATTTTTAATAATATAGTTCATTTAGCCTAATATTTCCAAAATATTATCATTTCATGTGCTCAAAATAAAAACACATGATTAATATAAAATTAATAACATATTGTAGATTTTTGTAATATTAAAACCTACGGTATTTTAATGCTGCTCTGAAGGTCCTTTGTGGTGAGGAATGGGGATCATATAAAGGGACAGACACCAGTAAATTGTACATTTTTATTTGACTACTACTCCCCTAGCCAGAATCACACTGAGATTTCCCCATGTTTACCTGTTGAAAATTACTAATGGCCAGTGAGTTATTGGTTTGTACTCCCAGGTGGACCAGAGTCTGACATCATCAGGAGACCAGTTCTCCCCAACACATACCAGGGTTCCTGGGCAAGGGTTGCATTGGACTAGGCTTGTGGATAAGTGATGGAAGCTGGGGTGGATGCCAGAGCTGTGTGAAGAGGGTTGAAGATTCAGGGATGAGGTGGGTGGGGCAATGGTATAGCAGAAGGGTAGTTTATTGATGGAGGAATTTTACCAGGCATTTTTAATATGATCCATGAATCTATCTGCCAACAATTGCTAGGTGGCCATGAATGTGTAAGGCCTCAAACAACCTCATCTAAAGCAGGCCTGCAAGCTAGGTCTGTGTTTGGAGAGAATAGGGGAGTTAGAGGTAAGGAAAATGGGAGTTGAGAGATCAGGAGTCTAAATGCACCAGAGCTACCAGAATGGCCTCATGGTTGAGGGGAGGGAAAGTCAGAGATGCAGGGTAATGTGGTAGTATTGAGGGGTTATTCAACAAGCAGTGTTCCCTTGGCTTGGCTAGGCTAGTACTTGGCACCTGAACCATTTTCTGTCACAAGTGGGCTGACCAACAGTCTTGTACATGTTGCTGAAAGGTTTCATGGGTCAGATTGGCCAACCAGAATGGCATTATGCCGTAACCACAAGGTCTAGATTCAGGTCTTCCTGGTATGTTGACTACCTTTCTAGACTAGGTCTTTCAGCATTCTTTGCCTTTCAGGGCCAGGCATGGGAAGTCCTGAATTTTTGGGAGTGTGAGTCCAGGTGCTAGATTAATTGCCCAACTATATTCCTGATGAAGGGGACATTTTTGGCTCCTTGTTAGAAAATACTTTCTGTTAGGCAATATACTTGCCTCATCCTGGACATGAGAACAATTGATAGGAAAACTCTGAGAAGTATAATCTTTTCTCATTATAGAATTCTGAGATCAAGTAGAGGTGGCCAAGTCGTGAACCTTTAGCCATGTTCAAAATGGATAGTTAGCTCTGAGCAGAAACATAGCTACAGCTCCCTCTTTGATTCCCTGATGTGGCTATGCCAATAATGCATCATAAGCACAAATGGAGTAGTTGGAGATTAGAAAGCAAGACAACAATTGTGGAAGAATTAGAAACAAAAGCAAGGTTTAGGAATGGATTTGGGCAACACAGAGGGCTGCGAGACCACCCTGGTTTCTCTCCCCTTTCTTTCCTCCACTGCCTGGGAATTGAACAAAAACCATACAAGAAGCACAGGGTTTTTCTGAGCATTTAATCTTTTTGTTTGTAATAAACTGTCTCTTTTTCTCTAATTAAATTTCTTCCTATAATCTTATAACAAGGGTACATTTTTTCTGCATGGCAGATGACACATGAAAGAAATATCTCTAAAGGCTATTTGTGGAAGGGTGTGGTCGACAAAAGGGTTACGTGGCAAAAGTTACATTCCCCAGACTTGCATGGTCAAGACAAAATCAAAAGACCTTGAAATAAAGTTACCTGAAGAACTAAGAGATGAGATTATTTGATTCCATCTACAAAAGTGTTGTAGACTTTAGGGTCTTGTGGTTATTAAAATGATATAAGAATGCTAACAAACACATTAGAAAATATTTAGGGTTTTTTGAATCCAAAATATAACTTAAAATTTGAACCAACTTGTTAAAAATCAGAAAATTTTATCAACAGTTAATTGTCACAACCAGTAAATGTGTACATATTTTTTATGGCTGATATAAACTTATTTGTTCATTGTCTTTTTCTATTATTAATGTCTTGTGTTGAAATGTTCATTTTCTTATTTTACTTCAAAGCCATCCTATTATTCCTTTACCATGAAACTTCTTGAAAAAAACATTTTATAGTTGATGTTTTTACTTCCTTCACATTGACTCTTCACTTTCCAATAACCTGGTTTATGCTCCTCCTACTCTAATGAAATAGCTTTTGTTAAGTTCTCTAACAATCTCTTAATTACCAATATTTATGGCTTGTTTTTAGCCATTATCTGTCTGGATTTCTTAAGGTATGCCTTTCTGGCAACCACTCACTGCTTACCACTCTCCTTTCTTTTCAGTTTTTACCAAACTCTCTCTTTTCTCCTCAGTCATCCTTCTTTGTTCCTTCCTGGTCCATTTTGTGGTTTCTGGGGATTCTGTCCTCTATGCGTCTCCAGCACCAGAACCCAGGCCTGCTGTCCCCTGGATCCAGCTTTTTACAGCGTGTCATCCTGTCCTAGTACAAACGTAAGGGTAGGTGGCTTCTGTAACATGTCATTGTTCTGCTTTCTGCTCCAATGAAGAGCAGTAAGATGGATGCTTCCTCTAGCTAAATACTCATATGTGTTCTGCAATTAACCTCAAAAAGGGCTATTCAATCTCTTTGAGAATTTAATAGACATTCACTCATTCTGTATTATCAGGACCTACTCCTCTATTCACAAAACCACTTGTTTTGCTGAAGCCAAAGACTGGACGTGGCTTTATCTACATTATCTTATCTGAATATATGGGAGTTTGGTAACCCCAAATGTTTTGAACTTCCCTAATGTTGCCTTCTTGTAGTTTGTTGATTTTCTTCTTTTATATTTTGTCTACATTTTAAAGTCATAAAGGGTGCTAAGGTTTTACTGATTCATTCCTCATTCATCCATCTGTTCATTCTTTCATTCATTCCTTCAACAATCTTTTCTGTTACATTAAATCGGTTTGTTTTGAAAAGTAACCTAAGAAGTAGACTCCCAAGAATTTTGTACTTTAGAAATTTGAGGCTTGGCATGAGGGCATTATACAGGAAACAAATTAGCATTCCTTGGTTTCATAATCTGAGAGAAATTTTGCCAGTAATTGTAATGACTTCTTTTCATTGTGTGATCTGGGACTTGTTCCTGACTCATGGGTAAATATATGTCTTGGTGGCATTTGACATAAAGTATTTTCCCATGTGCTTATTAGCAATTGGATTTTGTGTTCATAAATTGTCCATTCATGTTTCCTCCCTATAGGTTTGTGGTATTTTCCTTACTGATTTATGAGTTTATAGTAGAAAGGAAGTTTTAACACTTTGTTATATTTGTTGCAAATATTTTCTTTGTTACTTGCTTTTCAACTTCGGTAAAGTTTTTAACCTTCTAATGTTAACATTTTATAACTATATTGGTCACTCTCTTTGTGAGTTTTTCAATCACTTATAAGCTATAAAAGTCTTCCTACCTTCAAAGACTTAATAAATATTAGATTACAATTTCTTGGATGATCTTTTGTCATTTTTTTTTTTGTTCTATATTTAATTCCTTAATCCAGTTGAAATTTTAACACATAGAGTAAATGGAAAATCTATTTTTTTCCCTAAGTACTTCTTGGTTGTTCTAGCACCTTTTAGAAATAATATTAAATTGCCCTTTGGTCTGTGATATGCATTTTATACCATAGTAAATTTTGATATGTTCTTAGCTCTGTTTCTGAGCTATGTATTTATTTCCATTACTTCGTCTATCTAGTGTTATCACATCTTAAATCATTATAGCTTTATAATATATTGAGCTCTGGGAGGGCTAGTGTCTCCCTTCTTCCGTTAAGCTTCCTTTATTCAAAATCTCCTTAGCCACATATTACTGTTTATTTTTACTTTGACAAATATTGGCGTAGTTTATGGTGTTCTATGTGTTTCTCATGTTTCAAGTTGACCCACAGAGAAATTTTCACTGGGGCTACTAGAAAGGCTTTGACAATGTATAAAAGTCTTGTGAAAAGATCCCTGCATGAAATAGAAGATACAGATTCTAACTATGACCTTGAGCAAGTTACAATTTCTCTTAATACCACTTTTTCATGTATAAAGTGAGAGCTTTGTCCTACAGAATTTTAAAGCATTTCTTTCAACTCAGGCTTTTTACATACAAAGTTTTGATGTTACAAGTTTAAACCATTCATTCATAAATTCATTTATCTTCTCATTAAGTTGCTGAACACGTTTAGGAACAATAGTCGTAATGGTGATAGGGATGAGGTAGGGGAAGGCAAGGGAGATAAACATACGTATAAAGTATAATTCCCATTTTCTAGTAATTTACAATATTATATTTGTTTGTCTCTGCCACTAGACTATAAACTCTGGAAGACAAGAGCCTATGCCTTGTTTCTTGTGCCTGACAAGTATTAAGTGCCCATAAAGATGATTTCTTGAATAAACAAACATTGGCTCCTACAAATCGGAAGCACATTTTTTAGGGCCCTCCGAAGGCAACAATTCCATAGACTTCTTTCTCTAACTGTGATTGTCCACGACCTCTTCCTATTTTAATCAGTCAACTCAGTTTTGTCTTCTATCCTACACTCTCGGGCCCAGCTCTAGCAACTCAAGATAAGAAGCTCGATACATGGGGAAATATATATCAGACTCCCTGCCAGCACCTTGGTAGGTTCTAGTTCTTGGGGCACTGGGAATGGAAAGGCAGCTTACCCCAACCACCACCCAGGATTTCCAGAAATTGCCCAGGATCCCTCTTTCCTATTTCCTATCTCCCTTCACTTTAATCCTATCCCTTGTCACTCCTATTCCTTCTTGTGTTTTTTGGAGTTGGTATTCGTACTTGGTGTGTCTTATTTAAAGCACAGGTTTCTCTAACTGACTCTGAAGCCTGGCCATTCTGGCTGTGAGTATCCCAAGACTGACTTGTGCAGAAACCTCTGTCCAGCCAAATGCCACCCTCCATTTTAATCTCATTCTCTCCCTTGGTATTCACCCGGACCAGCTCTATCACCTCTATGAGGAATTGACTATTCGGAATCACTGGGTAGCCCCAGAAAAACTTCCAAACTGAAAGAAAAAGTTCTGCTACTGAGAGGACAGTAGGAGCTTATGTATTTTTTTTTAAATATTTTACTTGTGGTTAAATACATAGAACATTAAATTTACCATCTTAACCATTTTTAAGTATACAGTGCAATGGTATTAAGTACAGTGATATTGTTGCACAATCATCACCACTACCCATCTTAGAAACTCTTTCATCCTGAAAGACTGAAACTCTATGCCCATCAACATTAACTCCCTATTCTCCCTCCCCTCAGCCCTTGGCAGCCACTATTATACTTTCTGTCTATGATTTTGACTACTCTAGGTACCTCATATAAATGGGATCATACAGTATTTGTCTTTTTGTGACTGGCTTATTTCACTTAGCATGTCTTCCAGGCTCATCTATGCTGGATGTTGCATATACCATAATTAAGGCTCAAAAATATTCCATTGTATGTATATGCCACATTTTGCTTATCCATTCATCCACTAATGGAAATTTGGGTTGCTTCCACATTTTAGCTTGTGAATAATGCTTCTGTGAATCTGGGTGTACAAATATTAATATTTATTTGAGACCCTGTTTTCAATTCATTTGGGTATAAGGAGGGCTATCTGGAAACTATTCAGCCATTTTTTAAAATATATTTCAGAATATTACGGGAGTACAAATGCTTTGGTTACATATATTGCCTTTGCACTGCCGAAGTCTGAGCTACAGTCAGCCCAACCCCCAGACACCACGCACTATACCCATTAGGTGTGAATTTACCCAGCCCCTCCTCACCCCTCCCACCTGCCCAACACCCTATGAATGTTACTTCCATATGTGCACATCAGTGTTGGTCAATTAGTACGAATTTAATGGTGAGTACATGTGTTGCCTGTTTTTAGAAGTTAGAAGAATGCAGCCATTGTTAATATAATGAGAATAGTTATGTGGCTGGATACTTTCCAGACAGTCCTCATATCCCTCGGAGTACAATTGCTAGATCATATAGAAATTCTATTTTTAACTTTTTAAGGAACTGCCATAATATTTTCCACAGTGGTGGTGCCATTTTACTTCCTACCCACAGTGCACAAGAGTTCCAATTTCTCCACATCCTTGTCAATACTTACTAGTTTCTGTTTTTTTGATGGCAGCCATTCTATGTGATGTGTAGTGTAGCTCTTTGTGGTTTTGAGTTGCATTGCCCTGATGATTAGCAATGCTGAGCATCTGTTCATGTGCTTATTGACAAGTTGCATATCTTCTTTGAAGAAATGTCTAAATCCTTTGCCCATAGGAGCCTGTGTTTTTGAAACTTGCATCAAATCATTTTTTAAGTTTTCCAGAATATACTTTTCCTGCAATAAACAGTTAATTTTTACATCATCTTTGAAGCCCTCCCTGACTCCCTTAGGTAGAATTAGTTGATTTCTTTTTTATTTCTTATCCATATCTTATATAACCTCTTAAAGAATTTATTCCAGTACATTGTAATTGTCTTATTAACAAATGTGTTTACTCCCATTTATGCATAAGGTTAGTGACCATGTTTTATTAATCTTTGCACATGTATTAATGATACTTATTACCATTTCTGGCACATAGTAAGTCCTCAGTGAATTTCTGTTGGATGAGTAAGTCAATATATTCATTATCTACTTCTAAAATAAAATGTCTATTTTTTAGACAACTGAATATTTAGATCATAGCTTGTTAATAAATTAATCAATGGTGTCTATTAAGGCCACATGCATTGTTGTTCTTTACTACTAAAAATAAGTGGTGATACTCAACTCTGAATAAACATTAAAATCATCTCAATTCCTGGGTTTAACCTCAGAGATGCCAGGTGAGGCTTGGGTATTGTGCCTTTTAATAGTTTCCCAAGCAATCCTAATGTGTAGCTAGGGTTGACAACCATGAGGACTCACTGAAAACTGAGATCACAAAATGTATCGCCCTCTTTCAGCCTTATGGGGCTGAGTCACACTAGTGTCACATTATAGGGAACAGCTAACACAGGCATGAAAATTGGTTTGTAGATCCACTCGCTTCCTAAATTTCTTTGAAATAATCTAATGCCTCCTCTCCATACCTCATATCTCTTATAATTAATCATATTACAATCCAGTCAATAGTCCAACAGTCACGAGGGTGTTCCTTTTTAATTTTAGTTTGAGAGACATAAGTTCAGGTATGATTAATCTGGGCATTTTGAATCCACAGAATCAGGTAAGAAGCATGGCATATCTCTAAGTTTGAGCTATTTCCATGTGGAATGTTATCAAAGTTTTCGGAAAAATGTTGGTAACCTCTTTGCACTGGTAGATGTGGATTTTATAATTACTTGTGACTTTGCTTCTTTTATTGTCTCTGGCTCTAGCCTCAGCATTCTTTTAATGTGCATTTCTGTACAAATTAGAAAAGCAAGAGTTAAGATGTAGAACTTATGTGTCTGGCCACAGCTGTTCAGAGCAATTCAGCATGTCAAGCTGAGGTCAAATGAATAGGGAATGTCATTACTAAATGGTAACATTTTCTGAGGGCTTTAAAGAAATTCAAGTCCTTTTTAAATCTACATTTATTTTATCTCTTTTTCAGGGTGATAGGTTGCGCTTCTAGTTCTTGTCAGAGATTTGTACGTTAAAATGTCTCTAAATTTAACTATTCTAGAAATCAACTTTCCAAACAGTTTTTCAGGCTTCACCAGTAGAATGCGTGCAGTTTTATTTGAAACACAGTCTTCTTTTTAATCTCAGTAAGACGTTCTTGTTTATTTGTAAGGATGTCATGATGTATGCCTATACAGTATATCTCCTTGATATATTAACAAAGACACTGGGGATTAGGCCATATTTCCAAATCCCATGATGGTATTATAGGTATGAATTCAACCTTATTGTGATTTATTACATTTAAAATGCTATAATATTAATAGTCAGAAGTTTGAGATATACTTAATACCAGTTTGGAAACTAACAAAATGAGCAACACACCTATGCATTTGTCCTGTGCATTGTAATAATACATTGATGAATAGGGAGTTTTTGGCTATAAAGCCCAGTATGTGCATGTCAAGCCAACGATGTATATTTATGGGACAGAGTTTGCAAACATGGACAGAAGGCAAAACTGGGTGATTGAGGCAGCATTTTAGCGTACATCTGTGAGGAATGGTGTCACATAGTGAACAAGAGAACAATTGGTGTCTCTACCTCTTAATTATCTATGGAAGAGGTGAGCAGAAACATAGCTAAACATATAGTGGATAATAAAAAAAAATCTTTTAATTGGTATAGCAGACACTGTTTGTTGGTGCCTCATATGTATCTGTTGGATCTTTCCATTGCTGTGCACTCCTGCTAACTTCCAGTTGTCTGTATCTCCAACTTTCTGCCCGAGGACTTTTTTCCAAAGCAATGGAAGTCTGCTCAGCTCATCTGCAGACCAGGCCAGAAAGGCCAGGAAATTATCTCTTTTTTGGCGCAGCCCTTTCAACCAATGATGAATGGGAATTGATGGATAAATACCCTGGCTCCCTCTTGCCACCAGTGGGAGAACTCTGGAGCGCTGTTCCATTCCATCTTCCAGATCCCCCAGTTGGATTATTTCCAAGTGCCCAGAGAGGTAACTTGCCTAACACATTCTTTATTGTCCTACTGCTTTGTTAGTACACTTTCCATCTCTGCGTTACTTCCACTCTCCTACTGGTATTTCCTGTACCTCCCAAACTTGCAAACAAGTCCTTGTCTTAGGGTCTACTTCTGGAGGAATTCCAACTATGATAATTGACAATAATATGTGGTTTTAACTTTCATTTTAAAGTGGGAGTTTATGGGAATTCACCTAAAACCTATTTGCAAAGCCATACCCTAAGGAACTCTGTGACTTTGAGCTACTCATCTTGTCTTCCTGAGCCTTGGTTTCTTTATTTATAAAATTAACAGATGGAATAAGTGACCTCATTTATTACAGATTCTATTATTTTAAGACATGAATTAGGGTTTCTTTTGCCCTCATCCTAACACCATTTCAGCCATTTACTGCTGGGTGTTACTTCTCTATGCTGATAAAGACCATTCTCTTTTAGGGTCCTCTTAACCAACTGCAAGCAGAGCTTCTAAAAAGTCTTTCTGCTGCATGCATTCTTTGGGCACCCTGTTCTTACTTGTCACTCGCTCAAACTCTGGATACCATTCCTCTTACTGCCTCCTTCTCCTCTGAGGTTGATAGTCAGGACCTCAGCTACAGAGCAATGAAGATTTCAGGCCCCCTTCCCTACAAAACCCCTCACTCTCTTCTCCTTCCTTCCAAGGTGTGTTGTCTTGATGCAATCAAATTTGCCTCTCTGTGGGGCTCCCACAGTTGCTCCCTACATGAGGTATAAGTACTTGCTCTCCTATCTGATTTCATTTGTACAGTTTAATAAAAAGAGATTTTATACCATACTGAGTAGATACGTACAGCATGGCAGGCTGATTCCTCAGATGAAGTTGGTGCCTTTTCAGATAGTTGAAATAATTGCAAAAAGTGCCAGGATGGCTTGCCTTCAGGCAGATGGAAGTAAAGACAAAATGAAATGTGAAGCAATTGGGGGATAGCATACACTTTAAATATTTATTTGTAAAAGTGCAAACACAGTGGTTATGTTCCATGGCTTGGCTGGTCTGGAGAGGGCTGCCTTGGGTTTCCTGAGCACCTGCGGCTCTACAGTCTGTCCTCCTGGCAGAGAAAAATGCATTTTGATTTTGGATATTTGTTTTCTTTTGCTTGAAGCTATTCTTAGATTAGAAATAGCCATGTGAATAGAGTACTATGGAGAGAGCTTTATGGGGTCAACATGGCACCACTGCTGCTCAGAAGGGGCTTCCTGGAGGAGGGCTGTCACTCAACCTGCATTTTGGGTGGTTTATCTCAGTTTATCAAGGCTTTGACATCCAGAGCCTCAGGATTGTGGTGATTCCAACAGGCATCTCACCATCCAAATGAATGAGAACAGATGTATGAATGTATGTGGACTTGATTAGACTCACAGCTAGGCTCTAAAGCACTGAAATAGGACCCTGAATGCAGAACTCTATGGTGGAGCCAGATTTCTAACAGCTAAAGAGATATTTCCGTCCCCCCACCCCCCATGAGTGAATTGGGGATGACAGTGGTGTCCAAATACAACAGAGCTTCCAGCATAGGGCTGGCGACCTTATTTATGTCTTCTAGTGTCTGGGGTGATTTTATTGTCTTCTAAGTCACTTTATTCACATTGATTCTGAACTAGGCTAAACTTGGCTGTACTTCTATCCTGAACTGAAGAGGTATCCCAGGTTAGCAGGTCATTTTTAAGCTCTCAAATGTTGAGAACACACACAAATGACCTGGCTTCTTCTCTAGATTGGAGGAAGGTCTGGGGGGCGGGAGGCTTCATCTAGATCCCATCCATCTGCTGATAGGTCTCTGCAATTAATCATGGCTTGGTTTTAAGGCATCCCCACATGGAAGTGACTTCAGAAAGGTATTTATTATGTATCTTATGTTATTACAGTGTTTTTTCTTCACTGGATTGAAGTACCTTGCTGCAAGTCTCTTTTTTTTTCTAATATGAAATCTTCATGCAAGCTTAGTGGATTCAGAACAATAATTCTCATCAAATATGCTTCCCACATTTCCTGGCCTTGTGAAGTTAGGTGGACTATCTGGGTAGTTATGACCAATGAAATAATTTGTCAGTGCTAAGCTGAGGCAGCGAAAATCCCGTGACTGATACTGCGGTCTCTCTTTCCTCTGATTTGGAGGATAACAATGTCCCAGATGGTGGTGCCTCTGTCAGTCCATGTTCACAAGTAACTGTGTGAAGTGTGGCCCTATTTTCACTCACACTGAGCATGTCATGCAAGCAAGAAGTATACTTTTCTTGTATTAAGTCGCTGAATTGTTAATGGTTATTTGTTAGCAGAGTATATGTATCTTGAATAATTTGGAAATTAGCACCTGAAATGGCATACTGCAGAATGAAAATATGTAAATATGTCACTTTGGTTGAGTGATCAGGTCACAGGTGGTGGCTGTATAAACTGATATTGGAGATTGGAGAAGTGGTGCTTGTTGAATGCTGGCTTCCCAGAACATCACCAAAACAACCTGTTCAGAAGACAATGGAGTTTATTGCTTATGGCAGTAAGAGAGAATATGACCTTGACAGAGCCCTTGGGGAGGATCATGATGTAAGTGTCGCATTGGTGGACACGATGAAGCGTAAGTGAAAGTCATGGTAGATTGTTCCTTTACTATAGCAGCCTTTGCTATATGAATAAGCAGCCTTTGCTAATTTGATCTCCAACTTACTTTGTTTTTGACACAGTACAATTTGAAGAGGAAGATGTTATTTTAAAAACTTTGCTCATTAAATAACATTTTGAAAATATAGATTTTAGAATCCAGCAGCTCCAGAACACTTTAACAGCTATCCCTACGTGAGCTACCTACATAAAATATCATCTTTCTCTAGCAGACTTCCAGTGAGATCATTTAGCAGCTAGAAAATGATCTCTTGATTTTATCCGATGTCAAAACCACAGGGGACTATTGTAGGCTCTTATTTAATTATTATTTTAGCTCTGTAACCCAACAGAGCTGCAGGGTGGGCCTTTATTCCTATTGTTTTCTTTCCCTTGCTTCTTACTACCACCCAGAGAAGTTCTTCTAGGCACAGATTTAACGATTTAATGATATATCCTCAGTATATATCATTCAGGATACTCCTTGAGTCCTCAGTTACCCCAAGCAGAGTTAATCCAACCTCACTCTGTGCTCTCAGAGCACTTTATTTATCTTTCTCTTATGGCATTTTACATGGGCTGACTTTTTATTAACAGTGATTTGTGTCTGTGACTTCCTTATGTCCCTTTTAGTCTCCATGCATGAACTGAAGCTTCTAAAGTTCAGATGATGTGGGCCATAAGTTGTAAAAATTAACAGTGTTTGATTATTTTTTTCCAACAAATTTGAGTAAATCTCTCTTGTACACTTGTTCAATGCAAGACACTTTACTAGGTGTACTATTCAAGATGGGATAGGTTATAGCAGTGCACAAACAACCTACCAAAATTTCTATGGTTTGACACGTACGAGTTTATATTGTATTCATGCTGTATATACGAAATGGATCAGTATAGATCTCTGTACAATTAGTGACAAGGTACACAGGAGGATGGAGAACTTGACATCTGGAATGTTATGGGTAGCTGTAACAGAGGCAGAAAGAGGCTGAAGCATGCATGGGCTTTGTGCTATCTCAGCTCAAACAGCTCAAGCAGGGATTGCTGTTAAGGTGTTCTGGAGTCACTGGATTCTAAAATCTATGTTTTAAATTATTCAATGAGCAACATTATTATTCAATGAGCAACATTTTTAAACAACACATTTATATTCCAATTCTACTGTGCCAAAACAAAAACCAAGTTAGAAATCAAATTATTCATATGCTGGCTGTAGCAAGGAAAACATCTATGGTCACTTTTGCTCCTGCAGGGATTCGAGGAGGATTTGAAAAGAGAATGAGTTTTATAGAGTGAAAAAGATATATTCATTAAGGTGAGATTTTTGGAAGGAGCATGGGGAAGTTTTGTGATTGGCCTTTAAGTATATTTGGCTGTCCTTGTTTGGTTGCAACGGAGCAGGCTGTTTGAGGAAATTTTCAGAAAGGAAGAGGAGGCCGATGATCCATGGCTGATGATTTTCTACATCTAGTAGGATAGATGGAGTGTTCTTTGTGGTTAAAATGATAGAATATTTGAGCCATGGTCCTGCGGTAGGGGTGGTAGTGGTGGCAGACAGTTTCTGAACGAATTATAAAGCACTGAGGTGTTGTATTCTCAACAAGCATGGTGAATTGTGAGCGCTTGGGCCAGTCAACGAATCTCCCTTGACTGCATTTTCTTCACACAATGAAGATGGTGAATTAGGTGATGTCTAAGTTCTCTTCAGATTCTTGCTGGTCTAGGTCTAGGATTCCATCATGATGCTGGCCATGAGCTAATTTAATTTGTTATGTTTTATCAGTTAGTTGCTAATCCAGATGAATAACAAATTGTCTCTTAGGGTGGTTACAGGGAGAACGCATGTTCATCAGGAGCCTTACGATCAAATACATCTTCTGAGTTATAAACCTTTCTGTAATAACCAGCCATTCTCTGCTATTCAGAGGTGACAGCATTGGGGAGTCCTCCTTCTTAGCATGTGTGTCTGTGGATCAAGCGACTGATGGGGGGTCAGCCCTTCTCTTTGTACATCCCTAGAGTAAAGGCTCTTCTCAAATTGTGGCTACATCTTTGCCTCCCAGAATCTAAGGCCACTCCTGACCCTGCCACTTAGATGTGCAGTCAGCTGGAAACCTTTATTCAAAGGAGCTTCTCCAGGCTTAGCTACTGCCAGGCTGATGCAACTTGCCCAGCTGCCCACATCCATGCCACAAAGTTGGAATCTATGCCCTGGAACAACCTGGATCCTTCCCTGCATATGGTTTCTCTACTTCAGCTCACCCAAGTACTGCGGCAGAGTTCACCTCAGGGCAGAAAGTACTGTCATGATTTTAAAAGTTGTATAGCAGCTCCCTTTTCATGTAAATTATAAATACTGGATGCTCAACAATAATTTGAGAATGTATTTGTCAATGGTATTTCGCTAATGCCTCCCTGTAACTCACAAAGCAAGGATGCTTTACACTTCCATTTGGAAGGATCATCATTTGCCAGTTCAAGTAACACATTTAAACTCGGCACACTATGAGAATTCCTAATATTTACTCAGTTCTTACTATGTACTAGGTACTATGTCAAGTTTTTTTGTATGCACAATGAATCATTTAATCATCAATATCACTTGAGTTGAGAGGTTGATACTATTTATAGTATCATTTTACAGATGAGAAAAATGAGGTTTAGGAAGATTAAAGTAACTTGCCTGGGGTCATATGTAGACTAATGACACATTCTAGTAATGTCATTAGAATTGCTGAATAGGCAGGCTTTCTATTTTTAATGTTTTTTTTTTTTTTTTTTTTTTTGCTGTAGCTGTAAATTTTCTTTTAAAAAATTAATAGGTTTTCAGTGTATTAATCTTCTTTCACTTTAAAAATATTATCACAATGATGCCACACAATAAAGCAGAGGTTTAGTTCTAGTAAGTGGCTTACCCAGGTTGGTATTGGTGGGTACAGTGACCTATGAGTATCTGTCATCATACGTTTCAAGTTGAGTTACCCCAGGAGGAGAAAAAAAATATGTTCTTTGTTTTATACCCAGTGGTGATCATGGTAGATGCCACGTTTCCTGGTGAAAAATGATCATGCTTTGAATTCTGTACCTGTGATCTGGCAAAAATCATTGCTTTCTTTGAAAAAAAAATCATTTTAATGAGTAAAAAGAGGAGCTTACTTATTTCTGTAGCTCCCAAGAGAAGCAGTGGGAAAAGGCTTCACATCACCTCTCTTCCTCTCCGTGAATGTCCATTTGTAAAATGGGGACTATGAATGACCTCAAAGGGAACGCTTGTGGAGCAGGCTGGAGCACAGTCTGCAGATGGCAGATATGACTCACTTTCGCATATGGCCCTTCCCCAGAGCGTAGGGCTGGACAACAATTTCCCTGAATCTTTGCAGGCATGGGCTTCGATGAGCATTTATGAAGTGCTTACAATTGTGTAGTATATCGCTTGGTAGGCACATACATTTGGTTTGAATCTTGATGAAGTTTTTTTTTTTTTCCATTTTCTCTCTGTTTTCCTGGCATAATATTCTGAACAGCAGCAATGCAATCTGTTGTTTGTTGAGAAAAGATGGCAGAAGGGTGTATGTTGTGTGTGTGTGTGTGTGTGTGCATGTATGTATTTGTTTGTTGTGGAGGGAGGTACTCACATAAGATCTGTTCACAGTCCAGTAAAAGAGAATCTGCACTGAGTTATCTGAGTTAGTTATCATCATTGGGGAAGAGGTTGAGGTTTAGAATGAATTAGTTAAAGCTATACTTCCATGGTGGCAATGTAGCAGAGAAAAGCCACTCTGTAACCCTTCCTGCCCAACGTGGGCAGATGCACACATGTGCACAGACACACACACATACAGGCATACTCACAGCTGAAGGGGATTGTCATCTCATGGTCTTCCCACAGTAGAATTCCTCTGGCCTTGGCTTCAGCAGTCCTCTCTCTGCCCCTGCCCCCAACAACTCCCACCTGCTTTCTTCTTGGAGGCTGGGCTTTGCTGCAGAGCAGAGGAAGCCTGTGAGCTGGTGGAAGAATCACCATAGCAACATGGCACTGAATTCTGCCCCCAAAGGTCTCAGCCATGCCTGGCTTTTGGTCTTAGCCGAAGTGAAGCAATACGAGGGTCTTCCTCACCTTTGACATTCCATAGCCCAATCAGTTCTGACTTTGAGCTTCCTTTCCTCCCCAAATACACCCCTACCCCTGGCCTCTGCACAACTTTGTGAGCTGAAAATTCCTTTTCTCTCCACCAGGCCAGAAATACTCAGCGCCAATTTACTTACGTATTTCAGATTACAAACCAGCCTTACCCAAGGTCTGGTTGACAGCCACCTACCATTGTGATTCAGGGTTCCTGGGAAGAGCTCCCTCTGAACAAATACTCCCCTCAGAGGAGAAGGGGATGCTTGGAGGGAAAGAGTGGCCATTTTAGGGTAGTAGGCAAGTGCTGGTCTTTGAATTAGGAGATCGGGGTTTAAATCCATTTCCTACAAGCAGCACAGAGCTGGACTTTGTTGTGGTTTTTTTGGACCAATGATGGAACCAAAGGTACACTCAGTAATAAGGATGAATCCTAGTAATGTGATGTTGAGTATAAAAAATAAACTCCAAAAGATTACCTATTTATGATAAAGTTCAAAGCTAAATGAAAACTAAACATTAAGTATGCCTATATTGTGATTTTAAAAAGCGTGTGCATGTGAAAGAACTATAAACATTCTGGCTACCACGGAAGAAAACGATTGGATGGGGAGGTGGATTTAAGTTACTGTCAATGTGGAATCTTTGGGTTGGGTAGTTAGTCTATGAATGTTCATTCTTTTATTTAAATCACTTAGTTAATTAAAGTAAGAAGGACCATGGCTGGTAGGTCCTGAAGCAGTGGTTATGGTCAGTCCAGTTCCATATATTTGAGGGCTACAAAACCAAAATAAAACTTTCCTTAATTGTAGCTGCTGATGCAAGTTACCCTTGCTCTCTGAATCTTAGTTATCTTACTTGCAAAATCAAGGTTTTGAGCTAAATTGTCTCATAGGTCTCTTTTGGGCAGAATAGCAAAGTACTTAAGGGGCACTTTGGAGCCAGACTACCTGGGGTTAGACTCTCAGCTGGGTCACCTCGGTCAAGGCAACAGACCATTGTAATATCAGCACCACCTGTGACTTTGTTATCAGTATCACAGATGTTTTCTCACTGCATTGAAATTTTCCAGGTACCTCAAAATATTATTTATAGATATTACCTCAAAATTATAGTAGTTAGCAGACCTGCTTCTAAATCTTAATGTTGAATGAATTAATTAGAAAGTGCATGTATTATCATATCACACATTTGTTATTTTGACAACTGTATTTTAAAACACTTAATATCTTTATATCTTTCCGAGGTGTGTTCTATAGGTTTTACCAGAGAGCCAAAGGGGTCTGTAGTGCAAAAAGGGTACACAACCTTTATAGAAAATTCAAAATTCTCTAAACACACAAACACACATATACACAGAGAGAAACATATAATTCTGTTAAGTGGATAGAATAGCTTGGGTGGCCTGAGAAAGTTTGAATGTTTTTCCCCATAAGCTGTAAATTTGGTGTTTGTCTTTCCTTTGATAGGTGATCTGCATTTACTTCTTTGAAGATGAATAACAAGATGGTATTTTTGATACATTAAATACAGGGAGAAGAAGTGCACTCATTACATATTCAGCTAGACTCCACAAAGGAAAACAATTCTTCTAAAAATGATTTAAACGTATTAAAATATTTCATTCACATTCTAAATCGTTTTTGAAAACTCTTCAGCAAATTTCAGGACCTGAAGGTCTCTAGGTTATTTCTTTCAATCTTGAAAAATGAGGGTCAGATGAAGTGCAAAAAGACACCCTCACAGCATTTCCTACAGCACACTCAAAAAAATGGACATACCTGGTCCCATTCCACCTGGGGAGGAATCCCTGTGATTTCTACTTCATTTTCTTATTCATTCATTGACTTCTCCCAGGAACTTTGAATCCCAATTAGTTCTTATAAAATTATTTATCTCCATATAAGGTTTTAGCATAGAGGCGTTGCAGATGTGCTGGAGCTAGACACTAGTTTCAGCCACATACCCAGAAGGCCAGGAGGGATTCGTGAAGGGCGTATTTGTGTGAAGGACCAAGGAGTTTTATGAAAAGAATTAATCTCAAGAGAAGAGGAAATAGAGGCAGTGCATACGCTTGGTCCAAGGACAACGAGCTGTTGTCCAAGGGCTGCCAGTTTTTAGTTGAGGATGAAATACATCTTTCAGATTGTTGTTTGGCCATCTGGGACTTGAGTAGATCTCAGAGGTGGTGAATATCACAGAGCTGGGTCACAAAGGAATCTCTGTAATTCCCTGGGAGCTGCTTTCCAGCCTCTGTGGCAGACTCTAACAAGTGGTGCAACTTTTGGCTGTCTCGTCATCCATCCCTTCCTCACTGTGCAGCGTCGGCCCGGTGGGGAGCAGTCATTCTGCCTCCACCCCTTGAGTAAACCAGCATAGCTTCATCTCCTTACCATAAGGACGGGTTTCTAGGATGGGCACGGAACAAAGGTGGCCCAGTCAAAGTGAAGCTCTGAACTTGTATTTGATGGTAAGGTAAGAAAAGTTCTATTCTCTGGAATAAGTGAAGTGTGGCTTTAACACCTGGATTTGGTGAGGCCATTGTGTCCCCGTGGGAAGCCAGCCTGGGGACAAAGCTGACCCTGAGGGAGAACAGAGAGGCAGTGAGCTTGAGCAGAAGCAGAGCTGGAGCCCTGACCAAAACAGACCCAGAGCGGTTCTACTTCTGAGTTTTTCTGGTACATGAGCAATACAGTACCTTTACCATTTAAACCATTCTGACTTGTTTTTGTCTTTTTTTTTTTTTTTTCCTTTTTGTCACTGGGAGCCAGAAGCATTGCTTATTTTGGCCACTCAATTGTGGTGACTATTGGGGCATGTTAAATTCTAGAAAAGAAGAGGAGGAAAAGAGCCAAGATAAGAGAACCAGTTATCTGGACTCCTAGCCTTATAGTCCTGTGTGGAAGTTTGTTCACAAGATAATATTATTAATATCCCAATTTGACAGATTAAAACACATCTGTACCAAGAAGTCTGCTGGTGAGCCTCATGGTCCCACATGAGTTATTATGTAAATTAAGAGTAGAAACTCCATCTTTTGATTCTGCTCCCAATTCACACAGAGAACACAGCTTATTGTACTCTTTTAAGTACTTATTTGAAGTTTTAAGACCTGGAGGCATTTTACTAAATTCTTTCAGATTTGGGACCTGTGGATGACTTAGGTCCCCCTGAAATTCACCCACAAAGGATAACTAGCTGATCTGGGGTTGACTCTCGTTTATTGTCATTAGATGACGATGACAGGGTGTAAATTATTGAAATCGCTTCCACCCCCAATAGAAAAATTGTACTCATGCTCCAGCTAATGGAATTCTCTGGCTGGCAGGAAGGTTAGACTATAATAATTGTTTATAGACATAGTAATTGTTTATTGAGCATTAGCTTTATGTTAGGCATTGTGTTAAGTACTTTACATGTATTATCTCATTTAATCTTTGTAAGAACTTAAGAGGTTGTTACCATTATGCTATTTTTTTTAGACATCACAACATTAGATACACAGCAGGAGTGTGACCTGGGGGGTGCTGTCAAGAGGCCAGTCCGGGGCATTCATACATTATCATTCAATATGATGGAAACCATCCCAATCCCACTCAGCATGCAAACGGGTCCCTCTAAAATGGTTTTGTGTCATTCATGAACTGAAAATTGCTATTTTAGATGCTGCTGATAATCTTTTTCTGAAATCTCCAGTCCTGGTCCTTCTGAGTTTGAATAACACATCACAATTTTTTAAAATTTCCTTTTGGTATGGGAAATAAAATTAATTTTCCAAAGTATACTGTTATTTTATATTTGAAAGTAATTTGATTGAATGCTTCATGCTTCATTGGTTGACAACTATATATTAAAGGGGCCATAAGAAGAGCGAGGCATTGCATTTCTTTTTTCTTTTTCTTTCTTTTCTTTTTTTTTTTTTTTTTTTTTGAGACAGAGTCTCGCTTTGTTCCCTGGGCTAGAGTACCATGGCATCAGCCTAGCTCACAGCTACCTCAAACTCCTGGGCTCGAGCAATCCTCCTGCCTCAGCCTCCCGAGTAGCTGGGACTACAGGCATGTGCCACCATGCCCGGCTAATTTTTTCTATATATATATTTTTAGCTGTCCATATAATTTCTTTCTATATTTAGTAGAGACCAGCTCTTGCTCAGGCTGGTCTCAAACTGCTGAGCTCAAGCAATCTGCCTGCCTCGGCCTCCCAGAGTGCTAGGATTACAGGCGTGAGCCACCGCGCCCAGCCGAGGCATTGCATTTCTGAATGATGGCGATGAAGAATCAATTTTTGTCACTGAATATCATTACATTTTTATTATAAAGTTTGAATAATGGTTTTTAGGTCTTCTGAGGTAGGTTAGAGATGGTTGATTATGCAGACCTTTTCATGAGAATAAACATGTATCTCCTATAACATACTTAGAAAGGGTTTAATAAAACACAATTATATGTCTTCTAATGAAGTTTTTTATACAACATATTTCTTGAAGGTGAATGGTATTTCTGATTGGAGTTGGTTAGGGGATTAAAAATAAATTTCTCAAAAAAAAAAATTCACCAATGGAGAAATTTGAAGTATTTTGGAAAAAGGGTGGTTAAGATGTTACCTGTTCTAGAGCTACTGGACATAACAGTACATCACTGGATCATAAGATATTGGCTGGAGAAAGTTTTGAACTAGAAGTTTGCTTTTTCCTCAAGACATTTTCTTAACTTGAGGATATCCTTTCTTCCGGGTGTTAAGCATCACTTTCTCCCTCCTACTTTCTTCTTTGGTCCAATGGACTCAGAAATATTTTTCTTCTTACTGGTGATTCCTTGACCTCACATTCAAACCCAGTGAAACTATTTTGCACCCTTTCTTGGCTACCATCTAAAACCCAGCCTAGGTCATTATTCCCAAACTGAGTACTAGGCTGCAACATTGCACTTTGCCGTAGATCCTACCGTCTCACACTTGATTCCTCAAATCCCCAAGTTCAAGGTTTCAGGAAGAAATTAGCTTCCTACTAACTTGACAAAGTTTTATAAGCTTGAAAGCCTACCATCAAATTTACTTAGAACAACGGGCCATCAGAGTTTCCCATTTACAGTAGCCACATTGCTGAATGGTAAAAAAGTGGGCATCTTTCTAACAAATAGTATCAAATACAAATACATAATTACTTATCTTAGCTCTCCTCTCAAAGTGAGGCAGCTCCTGCCAATCCACGGGAGCTTCTGAGACAGATAAAGGAGAAGGCAGGGCTCACTGGCTTTGCTGCCTGCAGTATCTCTTTCTCTATCCACATAGAGATAGAGTTTCTTCTCATCACCTTCAAATCCCCTTTAAGCTCCACTCTTACTCATCTCTAAACTCGATCCTCTGATGACTAATCCAGACACAGCTGGAGAAGGGGGGTACCTGTCTTCACCCAAAGCTGGACTTGGCTTGTCCTAGTCCTTGTCTAGTGCGCTGCTCTCTCTGCTACCCATCTGCAGTAAAAGAGAAAAATGTTTGCATTCTCCTTCCTGAATTCATGCTGGTACAGTGACATTTTCATGCAAAGACATGAAAATTATGTGGACTGAAACTAATTCTTGAAATAAGCATGCATGCCCCCTTCACCTAATCAATGTGCTGTTGAATAAAGACAATAATCAGTCAGAACCAGGGAGGGGGTCAGACGAGTTGACCCAAAGGCCCTTGCAATCCTGATTGCCTCTGAATCTAAAGGCAGGGGGAGAATTTCGTCAGTACCGAAACCCACGTGGCGTGGCAATTGGCTAGATCTGCTCTTGTCTTCACCACCTATACCTAATTCAGAACAAAGTCCTATTTTACATCGTAATCTTTTTACTTTTCGGTCTCTACCCTAGTCCACAGTTTTATCATCTCTGCTTTACAACAGCCTTCTAAACTGGATTTCTGCTTCCCTGGTCTGCCTTTCCACCTGTACTATATAGTGTGGCCAGAGAAAAACGGTGGGAATGAACTTCTAATTATGCTATTCCCTACAAGGCCTTCCTGTTGATTTTAGGACTAAAATGCATATTCTAAACTAGATAACAAGCCGAGAATGGTCTGATCCTTCTTTGAGGTCCCTACCGCCACCCCTCTGCCTAAGGCTGGGAGCAAGGATTTCCAGAATCCGCTTCCCTTCATGGTCCTGGGTTAGAAATTGCCCATGATGATGGGGCATGACGGGGAGATTTGAAAGGCACACGTGAAGAGGAAGCCGTTATTCTTAGCTGGCCATGGGGTTCAGACACAGGGCTCTGTCACACACTCAGCAGCTTTACAGATCTTTCTGGAAACTCCCACTCTGTGGTTGGGTTGGCTTTGCAGTCTTGTCTGTGAGTTCGTCTCCCCATTAAACCTCTAAGTGCTCCAGGCTGAAGCCATTGGTGACTGTTTCTCAGATTTTCCAACTACATCCTTCTAGACTTTCACTTGTCCCTCCCACTCTTGTCACGTCCCTGTGAGCTCTAGTTTCAATATTAAGCCCTCACCTGCCTGCCACTCCTGCTAATTCTCTGATTTGTTATTTTTTTTTCTTTCAATTTGTTATTCTCTAGTATCACGGGCTCTTTGTTTGCACCTTTCTGGAAATGCTTCTCCTGTTCCCCTACAGGTACCCTTTCACCAAGTTAGCTATAACTTATCGTCTGTGCCTGAAGGTACAGCTCACCTTTTCACCAGACTCTTCCTTGAACTCTAGATTAGGTCAGGTTCCCCAATTTTGTGTCTTTCTACGTTTATTTAGCATATCATTCTTGTAAAGCGTGTCTTCTTCACAGGACTGTAAATTCCATGAGAGCAGGGACTGAGTTTGTTTTGCTCAGGATCTGGTTCAGTGCTTGACACACAGTAGGCACTCAATAAATGTTTGTTGAGTGAGTGAATGAATCTACCCATTGGGTCTGCCCGAATAGATATAAAGGTGTTCAGACTGATGCACTATGCACTTTGTCCTCTTTGATCTGACTTGTTTATCCAGGGTCTCCCTTTATCAAAGATACATTTTCCCTTTAGCTCATTTCAGTTTGGGAGATTAATGTGATAACTTCAGCACCCCACTTTTAAACAAATTCGTGGTAATGAACAACTTTTAATACATGTTGATTTAAAGTTTAATTTTTTAAAAATTGTATCCTTCACTTGCAAAGCCTAGAAGGCACAAGCTCAGTAAAATATCCTAATGATGAAAAGATCTGACAGTCTCAGCAGTGAAAATTAATAAAATATCAGGCAACACACAGATGGTGGTCTCATCTTGCCCTACGTGGGATGCATGCTTGTCCTCTGTTCAGGGGATCTCTCTTCCTAAGCAGTGCTTCTGTGTGCGTACTTTGCCCATTTCTGTGATTGTGATGGATAATGCTTCATGCTTGAATATTATACAGCACACCTTATAATAATTGATCTTTTCATAACTAACATTTTTTCCCACTGTCCCCCAATATAATTTGAATGGTTAATATAACCCACAAGATGGTTCTCAGGAAAATTTTGGCCAGATATTTTTGCCTAATGACCTAAGCTATTATTGTCACCTTCCACATTCCCTTGGCCTGGAAAGCCAGGCCCTTGGTGAGCTTTGAGCTATGGCGTGGGCATAATGATGATTCCCACAGTAGGAGACTGATGAATAAAAGAATGAGGCTGATGGCAGAGCATGGATTGAATCCAGAGAATCTTGTCTCCTCCTCAAGTAGGGGGCCTGAAGTGCATGGAACAGATAGCAATCTTGAGTACCTCTCAGGCTCTGTTTTCCTTTTCCTATAGACTTTCTCCTCTTTCTCAGTTTTCCAGTCTTTCTAAATCTAAGGAAGATAAAACACAACGTTGAATAAGCATAGATATCTCTGTCTCTCTGTAAAGTGTCTTGGAGCATATAGAATGTTGTCCAAATAACCACACATTGCAAACTGATTACCCTTTTCTTTCTGCCCCTCTTGTGCTATCGTATCCCTCCGAAGGGCAGTAACTTTACAATCAATCCACTCTGATTGATTGATTTTGATAATTTTTGTCCATCATAAATATTTTGAAGTAATTTTTTATTTTTAAAATATTGCGTTAAAATATTTATCTTGACTCCTGAGTTTTTGGCACTCCCTTAAATTTCACACCTGAAGTGACCACCTCATTCTAGTTCCAGCTCTGCTAGCACAGAGGGCAAGAATGTCCTTAGATGTGGACAGTCATGAAGCTCGTTAAGGACTATGTTATCATAATTACATGTAGTGATTTTCTTTCCAATTTAGAAACTTGGCTACTTTATGATAAACCTCATTATTAGAAATTATTGTGTTGCTGCTTGTTTTGTCCAGCTCGACATGATCATTTAGGCAGTAATCTTTAGAAATAGGACACTGTTCATATTTCTCAAGTGAATTTCAGCCTTTTGGAAAAAATGGTGTGACAAAGGAAATCAAGTTCACATTTATGCTCATTTGTACTTAGGAATCCATGAATCTCGCCACATATGCTTGGTAGTTAGTACAAAGGAGATATGTATGGGCTGTTAAGATTGTATCAAGTGAAGCTTTTTATTTTCTGGGGGTCATTTCTGTTGTTTTTGGAATGTGGCCTCCTGATGGCCCTGGGATCACTGTGTCCAGCCTGTGGTGCTGCCACACTGACGTCGACAGCTTGATTTCAAACAAAATTAGCTACCGGCTTGCACAGACATTAAATGTACCAAAGATTTAAACAGATACGAACCACTCTGTGAGTGGGGGAAAATGTTAGGGCATATTTAAAGGCCAGAGACTTTCACCAGGGAGACAAATGGCCAGAGAAAATATGTGAAATTACTGTTAAAATAATTTTGTTCTCCTAGGAAACCTTCAAACCAGTTGATCAAGAAGGGCTGGTGCTAAAATGACTTGCTGTCTCAGTGTGGAGGGGGAAAAATCCTGCTAAATTTCACATTGCAGTGACACCAAAGCAAAGGACAGATCTCAAGACAACTTTTATTGAAATGGAAAACAGTAACTTTAACTAAAGTATAAGGGAAATGCCAACAGAAATAAAAGACCCAGAAATCAGAGGACAATGTGCGGAAGTCTATATACTGAGCCACACAAATTGGAACAACCAAAATAAATGCCAAATGCACAAGAAAATAAATGTAACTTATCAAAGGTTAATACTTTTTTATGTTTTGTTCACATGGCAACTTGTTCTGTGGTTAAATAAAAAGGACTGGAGACCAGACAGGGCATGAGGCTTTTCTAATCCACATTGAGCTACTGACTCGGTGTGACCTCAAGCAACTCTCTAGAGTGTGTTGGCCTCCCTCAATCATATGTATATATAATATATACTTGGACTTAGATAATAAAAAGGGGAGGAATTAGTAAGCCTTTGAAATTTGGTATCATTTTTGGAGATCAGTTATCACCTCTGGTCATTGTAGAGAAATGGGACTAAGAGATATGCTTAGATCTATAAGGGAGTAGACGCACTCTTTTGGCTTTTATTAGGACAGTTCTTACAGAACAGAGTGTTTACTGTGTGCGTATTCCTGGCAAGAGTTTTGGAGGATTAACTAGCATGTTGATAGGAGAACAAACAGTTTAATCCTCCTGGAGCACCTGCCGTGGGGTGGGGCGGGGGGCTGTGCTCAGCACAGCAGTGAAGCCAGACTCCTCTGTCCTCAGTTCTCTGTTTCAGTGCAACATACCCTGGACTCCACTGGCTTTTGAGATGTGTTCAAGGGTTACTTTAGGGGGTAGAGGACCTTTCCCAGTATCCACAGATCATAACAGAAGAGCCTGAATACTTTGCTCAAGTGTAAACCCTGCTAATATCTGCATTGCAGGACCACAAAGACAATGTGTCTTCCGTCAATGAGCGCCAGCTTTGGGGAACGGCTTGCAGTTCCACAGTCTTGGCCTGTGCCACTCTCCCTGTCTGGCAAGTCTCTCCAGCAAACTGATTTCCGGTTTATCATCTCATACATTCTTTGTTCATGCACGTTATCCTTGGATGCTCCTTGTGCTAGGTGGAATTATTGAGCCCATTTCTCACCATAGCCAGCCCCTACCCCTGTATCGATGCCCTTTGATATATACCTTTTTGCAGTACCTTACACTAAAGGCAGAGTGTAGTTCCCTGTCCCTTGGCTCCTTGAACTTGGCCTTGGTCAAATGACTTGCCTTGGCCAATGGCGCATGGGCAGGAGTGCAGTGTGCTGGTTCCAAGCCAGTTCTGAGCCTCATATGTTTCCATGTTCTCTTTTGTGCTTCTGTCATTGCTACATGAGGAGAGCTTGTGCCCCATAAAGACTGCCCCTTCAGCCCAGGCCCCAGAATGACAACAGGTGGCACTACAGTTGAAAGGAAGACCTTCAGCAAGCAGCCAGCAGCCTCCCTCCACTGCCTGCTGCAGAACTGCCCCTGCTGGCCAGCAGGTGCATGAGAAGCAAGTGCTCTGCCACTCCCTGGTGTATTCCTCTTCATCCTTCAGGACTCAGCTAAGAGAACTGGCATGCTAGACTTTGGCCTTTCTTCCCATATGCTCCTGTAACTTGGAATGCAGTTTAGAAACTCTACCTCAGTCAGTGCCTCCACCTTGATAAACAGAGAATGCAACCCTTCATTAATACTCAAGTCCTTCTCTGTCTCTTCAAGCCTGCAGAATCACTGCAGTAGCCTCCTGTCTGTCTTCTCAGTTCCTGCTCCTCATGCCTCTCTGCAATGCTCATCATGCAGTAGCCAGAGTCCCTGCTCCATCACTGAGCCCATCACGGCATGCCTCCACAGCCCTCTCACTCTATCTCTTGCCTTCTCAGCTTGTTCTGTATGCTCAGCCGTGCTCTCTCTTTCTTCATTTAGCAGAAGTCTACTGGGTCCTGACCTGCTAGGAAGGCACAAATTATAATCTCTACCATTAGAACTCTGAAGCTTCTTACCTCCATACCCCACCACCCTAACGCAATTCCCCTTCTAATTCCTTCTTACTTGTCCTTCAAGTCTCAGATTAGTTGTTATTTGCTCTCAGAACCCTTCTCTGAATTAAATATCCCTGTTATGTGTTTCATGGGTATTTTATTCATTCCCTCATTTTGCAAGTGCGTGGTTTGTGTATTTACTGAAATGTTTTAAAGTGGTGATTTGTTGTAATACTGCTGGTCTCTGAAATGAGTTCTAATTGATATAGATATATAACCACCCATTCCAGAGTGTGTATATATTTCCATGCTCTGAATGCTATTGTTTGCTTTGAGCCAGTGAGAACCAGAGAGGCAGACTGCACTGTGGATTCTTAGCTAATGAGTGTTAGCACCACATGCTGCACACACTTTCAGACAACAAGCACTCTGCTGCTGTATCCTAAGGGGAGCGCGTTCTGCAATGTGAGGTGTTAATTTTGGTCTGGCCTCCCTTTCCACCATTGATTTCATGCCTGGGAAACAGCCTTGACTTACAGCAGATGACAAAAAGTGTGCAGTTGAAATGCAAGTTTTACATTAGTGAGAGGACTTCTCCTTTGCCACTTTGATGATCACACACCTCCATGCAGCCTGGGAGCATTGACCAATAACTGTATCAAAGGCAGTTGAAGCCCGTATGGCTATATCCATGCTACGGCTTCAAATGATTTAAAGAGAAATGCAGAATAATTGCCAAGGTACCATCTGAAATGCATTTCCTTAGGAACTTTGCTAAAATGACCCTATGTAGAGCTGGTCCACTTAGGGCTCTTATTTATAGCATTACTTGCCCCATTGTAAGTAGGAATCTGCATTGAATCATAATTCTTGGTTATGTCTCACTTTCTCCTACAAGTTCAAAATCTAGAGCTTCTCATGGTTCATATAAATAAATATTTATAGAATAAAAGATAGATGACACCAGGTAAATCACACCCTCCATACCTTGGGTGATGTTCAGGATCCTTATCTGCCCAGAGCCCAGGTCCTCTGATTATGGCAGTGTCACTGACCACAAAAGCAAATGGTTATAATTCTAGGAGTCTGCAAGGTCATTGCACTAGGACACAAATCATGAATGGTTTTAAGGTTACTTTATTTTTAGGGTACTATTAAGAGAACTTGGGTCACAACAGTAGATTCCACATCAGCACCATAACCAGTATCTTATCTGAAGCCTCAGTCCCCTCATCCATGGACCTGTCTTCCTTTGTGAGATCCTGTGGAGGCTCACACATCCTGTGGCCCTTACATTTCTTCTGATGATGCATTTAGTGGCTGTGACAGACTGAATTATTTGTCCCAATTTTTCAATCTCTTCTAATAAAATTATACATTTATAGCCCCATGATGGTGGTGGTCACTTCTCTGTCCCCTGGCTCTGGGCTCAGACATGTGACTGGCTTTAGCCTATGGGTGTTAGCAAATGTGATGTGAGCAGAGGGGTTCTCCACGTGTGTGTGTGTGTGTGTGTGTGTGTGTCTGTGTCCAAATTTCCCTCTTTTATCAGAATACCAGCCATATTAGATTAGGGACCCAATCTACTCAGTATGACCTCATCTTAACTAATTATATCTGTAATAACCCTATTTCACAATAAAGTCACATTCCGAGGTACTGGGAGTTAGGATTCCAACATATGAATTTTTGGGGGGGACATAATACTGTCATGTCCAAGATGGCTTTAAAGAAGTCCTTCTGAAAGTTACTTACTCTAATAACACATCTGAAACTAGAGCCCTCACTCTTTGAACTTGAGGTCCTCCTTATCAGCCTTTCTTCTTTCTCACCCCATCCCTCCCCTCTCATCTTTCTCTTCTTCCTCTTCTTTTTCTTTTTCTTTTCCTTCTCTTTCTCCTTTTTTCTTCGTCTTCCTCTCCTTCTCCTTCCCTTTCTTCTTCCTCTTCCTCCTCAATACTCTTTGGTTGCATTGTGTTTTATTGTTTACAAAGCACTATTCCAAAAATATATTTTATCACTGGGTCTACATCAAAACCGTGTGAGTAGGCAGGTGGGCATATTATCTCCATTTAACAGAAAAGAAAGCTGAGGTTCTTGCTGGTTAACTGACATTTCTAAAGCTATCCTGTTGGTGAATGGCAGAGCTAGATTGTCAACTCTCAGTCCAAAGTTCATTCTATTTCACCACACGTTTTGATTTGAAAAAGATCCTGCCCATAAGTGACCAGTGATACTGGAGCCCTCAGCACCTAGACAGACATTCACAATGATAAGCAAAATGATGTGCTCTCCATTCTGCCCCCTCTATTCCTATGGATTAGGTCTGTAGGAAGTGGTAGTAAGAGATTGTGAGTCCCAGAAACTTAATACTGTTTTTCAAAGATTTGATCAAAGGGTTAAAAAAAGTGAAAAGACTTTTTAGAGCATAGGGAAGAAATCTTTTCCCAGTAAATCTGATGATATGCCTGTAATTAAGTCAAATAGGTTAAAGGCTTGTTATGCTAGCATTAACACGTAATTCATCCATTGAATTACAATGAGATTCATGTACGGATTACACGTAAAATTCCATGTAATGAGATGTATTCATCATCAAAAGCTTTTTGCCCTTTAAGAAAATGTTACAATAATTATCCCATGAACGTGAAAAGTCAATAGAGGTGAAAATGCATGTCTTTTTATACCATCATTGTGATTGTATTTATATTGGCAAGGCCTAACCCTGCTGACATTTAACTTTCCAGGGAGAGAACCCGGGCTGCTTGCTCTCCTATCCTCTCACCCTTTTCTCCTGGGCCGGCCAAGAGATGCTCTTTGCCCTCATTCTCATCTCCTCCACCAGAGATACAGAAGCTAGAATCTTGTTTCCTAACTCACAAAACAGATAAGTTAGAATGTGATTACTCACTTTGTAGAAGGATTCACTGGGGACTTCCTTTAAGAACTCTCTTCCTTTTTTTAATTGAAGTGTTTCTTAAAGTGAGCACTCAGCAGTATTTAGAATAGGAGCTTTAAGGATTGTTATGCATTTAATGGAAATTAATCCAAGTTTGTGTGAACATGTGTATTCTAGATTTACTGGTGAAAAATTTTATAACCCGTTGAAGATGGTTATGTAGAATTCAGTGATTTAAAAGTAGAGGTGAGTTTTGAGAAAGCTACAACATGGGTAACCATTTTAAGAGCTGGGCTGCACACATAAAATATTATAATCCAGAAATAGGAGTAAGTTCTTGCCTATGTGTCCAGAGCTGCAAAAAAATGAGAACCTAAATGATATCAGACAATGATTTTTGAATAAATTAAAAAGTTTGGCTCTCTTTAGAATGTATATCTATTTATATATGTTGAATCTTAAAAATTCTACTCTTGTGTTTAATCCAAGGGAAAATGAAATCATAAGAGTTGAATGTAGGTATTGTTAAATCCAACATTTTAAAGGCCAGATTCAATAACATACAGGGAGGTTATTGGTATTTCAACACTAGGTTTTGACTTCTCTAACTTTAGCCACCATGTGAATAAGATTAGTTTGTCTAAGACCATCAACACATTCCATGTATAAAGTAGCAGAAGTAGTCAAGGTTACTTTATTTTTCTTGTGTTAATGAATGATTTTATGCAAGATAGGCCCATTTAAGTGAAACATTTTCGAGTAAGTTTGTGTAAATATACCAAATATTTCGCAGCAGGAAATCAGCATTGAAAGAGAATTGGTCTTTTAAAAGAAAAAAACGCAGACATGCTTTGTTTAGAACATTCAGTGTGATATTTAAAAGTTGTTTCAGTCGTAAAACATCTTTTCCCCGTTGCTGCTTAGGAAAATACCTGTCACTCATAGGCTTTCGCTTCCAGTCATGCTCAATAAGGAAGAGTGTCATTCAGAGTATTAGAATCTAATTTGATGTGTATCTTTAATGTACATGCCATGTGATATCTTCATTTTGTACGGGTCAGCAGGTGCTTTTTACTGAGACTGCTATTATCTGCGGTAAATTCTCTAGTGTTCTTTCTGTACGGTCTAGTTTCTTTTATGTAAGAGAGATAAGTCTTTATAATACTTTTATTTTCAGTACATGGAAGCTGATGGAAGATCTTACGCTCCTAAGAATCAGGTGGCCTTTGCCAGAGCTGACAAAGTCAGCTCTGAGGACTGAGCAAGGCTGGCTGCTTTCGTCTGTTGTTGTGGAGGTTCCTTGAAGAAACAGCACAGTCACCGATGGGCCTATGACTACAACGGTAAGTCCAGGAGCCAGAAAACTTTGTGACTAGCCATCAGTATTCTCCTCTATTAAGCTAATTTTCTTCTCCAATAATCTTTTTTTTTTTTTTTAATAAGAGAGAAGACACAACTTATTTTTTAAAATGAAAACTCCAGTCCAAACTTTACTTCCTCCTCCATCACGATTTGGTCAACATTCACTCATTCATCCATTGCTATTTCATTTACTCATTCATTCAGCAAATATTTACTATTTTATGACCATGTGTTAGACCCTTTTCTTGGTCCAGTAAAAAATATAAAAAATAAATATTAATCGCAGTTCTTGTTTTCATTTTGCTTACAATATAATAAGAAGCCTAAACCAGAGGGTTAAATAATCATAATGCAAGGTAAAAATGTGATGTGAGGAAATCCATAAGAGAGGTTCATACAAAGTAGTATGGAGTTTTGGAGGGTCTTGGAGTTTGCATCCAGTCTCCAGGGAATCAGGCAAAGCTTTGCGAAGAGTATGGAATGTGAATTAAGATGGCTGGATTTCTATGAATAGACGGGAGAAACACATTTCAGTAGAAAAACCAGAAATAACAATAGCATGAAAGCTGTGAAAATTGATACTGCCCTTTGGAAATAATGAACAGTTCAGCTTGCTTGTGTTGCTAAATACTAGGAGCCATTAAGTGTCCTAAAGAGGATGAAATTTATTTAGTAGGAAATGATGACTCAAGAAAGTTTGGAGCATGATCATGTCATGATCAGAGTAGTACAAAAGGAAGGTATATCTGGATAGAAATGGGCGTGGTTGGTGACTTGATGTACGTAGGGTAGGAAGAAATGTTAAGAGGAAAACGTAGAGTTAAAAAAGGTGCTGATGTTTTGCACCTGGGGCACTGAGATTATAAAATTATTATTAAGCAAAATTGTGAAATTAGAAGAAGGCACTAGGGCTAAGGGAAAGATGATGAGTTGAATATGAGAATTTGTTAATTCATTTATTCATTCAGAAACTTTTCCTATTCAAAATGTGTTAGGAAAGGAAATGTAAAAATGGCACTTTTGTAGCTCTCGTGGACTCATGGACTGCCAAACCTTTTTTTTTTCAAATCAATATTACATTTAAGGTAATTTACTTTGTTATGAGATTATATTCTTTTTATTTTGGTGTTAAATGTTGTTTGTTCTATTAAGTGATAGTGATACAACCACGTAGGTTTTAAAAAATGTTTAATTTTTTAAAAAAATTTATTTTTAATTATTATGGGTACATAATAGTTGTATATTTTGTGAGGTTCGTGTGATATTTTGCTACAGGCATACAATGTGTCATGATCAAATCAGGGTAATTGGGGTATCCATCACCTTAAGTATTTGTCATTTCTTTGTGTTAGGAACATTCCAATTCCACTCTTTTAGTCATTTTAAAATATACAATTAATTATTGTTAACTATAGGCACCCTATTTTGCTACCAAATACTAGAACTTACTCTATCTAATTACATTTTTGGACCAATTAACCATCACTACTTTATGTCCCGCCCCCACCCTTCCCAGCTTCTAGTAACCATCATTCTACTCTCTGTCTCCATGAGTTCAAATTTTTTTAGCTCCCACATATGAGTGATAACATGCAATATTTGTCTTTCTGTGCCTGCCTAACATTACTTAACATAATGTCCTCTAGTTCCATCCATGCTGTTGCAAATGATAGATTTCATTCTTTTTTATGGCTGAATAATGTTTCATTGTGTATATACACTACATTTTCTTTATCTAGTCATCCTCTGATGTGCACTTAGGTTGACTTCATATCTTGGCTATTTTGAATAGTGCTGCAATAACATGGGAATGCAGATATCTTTTAGATATACTGATTTCATTTCTTTTGGATATATACCCAGCAGTGGGATTGCTGGATCGTATGGCCACTCTATTTTTATTTTTTTGAGGAACTTCTATACAGTTCTCCCTAGTGGTTGCACTAATTTACATTCTTACCAACAGTGCGCAGGGGTTGCCCTTTCTCCACATCCTCTCAAGCATTCACTATTGCCTGTCTTTTTGATAAAAGCCATTTTAACTGGAGTAAGATGATATCTCATTGTGGTTTTGATCACTAATCATTTTTTTCTGATGACTAGTGATTTTGAGCATTTTTTCATATACCTGTTGGCCATTTATATGTCTTCTTTTGAGAAATGTCTATTTAGATCTTTTGTCTACATCTGTTGCAAGATAGCACAGAGTTCCCAAGTAGTCTTCCCCCAGATTCCCCTAATATTAATTGCTTATGTGGCACAATTGTCATAGTCTATGTTCCATCTTGGAGTCCTCTGACAATCTGGTTGAGTTTTAAACAATTTTCATATAGTAAAATTCATTCTTTGTGGTGTATATTTCTACAGTTTTTCACAAATGTGTAAAGTTATATATTTACCACCACAATACCATACAGGATGGTTCCATGGACTCCAAAATTCCCTTATGCTGCCTCTTTGTAGTCAACCCCTCCCTGTCTACCACTGATCTTATGTGTATCCCTTTATATTTGCATTTTCGAGAATATCATATGAATGTAATAATACATTATGTAGCCTTTTGATTTTGGCTTCTTTCACTCTGAAAAATACATTTAAGATTCATTTGTGTTGTTGCATAGATCAATAGTTTGTTTCTTTTCTTTCTTTTTTTTTTTTGAGACAGAGTCTCGCTTTGTTGCCCGGGCTAGAGTGCCGTGGCGTCAAGCTCACAGCAACCTCAAACTCCTGGGCTCAAGCAATCCTCCTGCCTCAGCCTCCCAAGTAGCTGGGACTACAGGCATGTGCCACCATGCCTGGCTAATTTTTTTCTATATATATAGTTTTAGCTGTCCAAATCATTTCTTTCTATTTTTAGTAGAGATGACGTCTTGCTCTTGCTCAGGCTGGTCTCGAAATCCTGAGCTCAAACCATCTGCCCGCCTCGGCCTCCCAGAGTGCTAGGATTATAGGCGTGAGCCACAGCACCTGGCCTAGTTTGTTTCTTTTTATTTCTGTGTAGAAAAGGAGAAACTCTGTATGGATATAACACAGTTTATTTATCTATTCTCCTATTAAAGGACATCTGGGTTCCCAGTTTTTGGAGATTGTGAATAAAGCTGCTATAAATACAGGTTTTTGTGTGAACATATGTTTTCAATTCAATACCTAGGAGTGAGACTATTGGCTGTACAATGTTATACACTGTATTACTAGCTATACTTTCATTCTAATAGTTGAGCAGTAATAATTCATTGTGGTTTAATTTTGCACTTATTTAATGACTAATGATATTGAGTATCTTATTATATGCTAATTTGCCCTCTGAATGTCTTTTTTGGAGAAGTGTATGTTCATCTCCTTTGCCTATATTTAAAAATTGGGCTGTTTGTTTTCTTATTGTTGAATTTTGAGAGTTCTCTGTATATTCTAGATAGAAGTCCTTTGTCAGATAAGTGTTTTGCAAATATTTTGTCCCATTCTGTGGCTTTTAAAAAAAAATCTCTTAACAGTGTCTTTCAAAGAGAGATAATTTTAAAATTTGATAAGGTTTTATATATCAGGTTTTTATTTTACATCTGGTGCTTTTAGTATTGTATCTCAAAATCACACAAATCTCCCATGTTTTTTTTTTTCCTAGAAGTTTGAGAAAGGTATCATCCTCCAAGAAACCATACCAATGTTAAATGTGTATTCACATTAAAAAAAGCTTCAAAAATATCTGAAAGTAAAACATATACCCAAAAGATAAACAAATCCACAATTATACTTGGAGACATTAACACCATTTTCAGTAATTGAAAAAAACAAGCAAGCAGGATGTTGGGAAAGATATAGATGACCTGAGCAAGACTACCAACCTGTTTGTCCTGATACTCATTTCTAGAATACTTCATCCAATAGCAAGAGAATGTATAGTCTTCTCAAATGCACATGGAAATTCAACAAGATAGACCATATTCTGGGTTACAAAATAGACTTATAAACTTAAAATAAGTGAAATCATAAAATGTATGTTTTTGGACCTACTAGAGTTAAACTGAAAACCAATAATAGAAAGTTACTTGAAAATATTCAAACATTTGGAAATTAAACCACTCACTTCTAAATAGCACGTGGGTTAAAGTGAAAGTCTCCAGGGAAATTAAAAATATTTTTAACTGAAACAGGAGGAGATAGAACAAACAGAAAATAGCTCTTGGATACTCCCCCCTGGTCTTTGTATCAGCCCTCTCCCTTTTTTTTTTTCTCCTTTTGTTTCAGTTTGGGTAACTTCTATAGATCTAACTAAGTTTGCTTATTCTTTCCTTGGCTACATTGACTCTGCTTTTCATTTCACTGAAGGTATTCTTCAACTTTGTCATTGTGTTTTATATACCTAGCTTTTCTATTTGATTTTTTCTTAGGTTTTTTTTTTTAATCTCTCTGCTGAAATTAGCCATCTGATCTTGCATATCTTTCACCTTTTCCATTAGATTCTCTAACACATTAAACATAGTTATTTTTAATTGCCTTCCAGGTAGTTCTAACATCTGTGTCTGATCTAAGTCTAGATTACATGATTGTTTTTTCTTGGGAGAGGTTTTTGTTTAACCTTTTGTATACCTTGTCATTTTCTGTTGAAGGCCAGCCATCTATGTCATAGTAAAGACTAAAGTAAATAATTTTTATGCTTTGAAATCAATACTCTTTACTTTCCGTTAGGTCATTAGTGTGAAGGTTAGTGTTAATCTAATTAGATAGTAGGCATTTTCTAACTCTCTAAGTCCTAGAGCTGAGACTGGTGTCTCCAACCTTTTTTTTTTTTTTTTAATAAAATAAATTTTTAATCTGACATCCCCTAGTTTTCAAGAAATCTTTAAATCCTTTGGAATTTGGGAAAACTGTGTGTGATTGGGGCAAATGAAACTCTGTAGCTTCCATAAATTCCTCAAAGTGGTCCACAATTTTTAAAAAGTGATTAACAATAACCCTTGCTTTATAACATTATGAAATAGGCACCCTAGCATCTACTTTATCACTACTAAATGCTATCAAAAGCCCCAATCTTAAACTTAAATTGCTACCAAGTTCTCTGCCAAATTCTACTAAAAGTGAGGAAGGGAGGATGCATTGGTAAATAGGTCTGTCGAGCCTTAAGCACAAATTTCAGGAAGGGCTATTATACTACGTTCTAATTGCAAAAATAACAAGTTTATAACCCCCATGCAATGTAGGAGCCACATAGGTCACAGCTACTTATCACTTGCTGATTTGAAGGGTTGGTAGCTGGAGCTGATCCAAAGGCAACAGGTAAGTAACAACTCCTCCTGAAACTCTTTCAGAAGATATAGTTGATGGAGTCCCTGATGCCCATGAGACACATCTCCAGTTTTATAATGAAAGTGGTAGGAAAATATGATTTCCTTTACCAAAATTGATCTTGCATAGTTTGTCAAAATTATTAACGGTATAGTATGAGATGGATTTTAGAGTACTTACCTGAAATTTAGGAGAAAAATTTTGCATTTTGTAAATTATTAACCACTTTCGGATTTGTTTTCTTTTGAGATGTAGGAATTATTACTTCTCTGTTATCATTTTTACTTTTTTATTTGATGAAATAACTTACTGACTATTGTGTTTAGGAGATCATACCAAGACATGGGAAGGATTATTTGGTACCAACCCAGTGCAGTGTTTTTATTACTTGCTGTGTAGTCATAAGGATATGCATCTGTTATAGGCTGAATTGTGTGCCCCTCCTCCAATTCCTATATTAAATTCCTAAGCCCTCATACCTTAGTATGGGACTGTATTTGGAGGTGGGGCCTTTAGAGAGGTAATTAAGATAACATAAAGTCATATGTGTGATCCCTAATCCAGTATGACTGGTGTTCTCGTAAGAGAGGGTATTAGGACATGGACACAGAGGCAGAAGGAGGACCATGTGAAGGCAGAGCATGAACATGACATCTGCAAGCCAAGGAGTGAGGCCACAGAGGAAACCAAACCTGCTGACACCTTGAACTTGGATTTCTGGCCTCCAGAATTTTGCAAAAACAAATTTCTGTTGCTTAAACCACCCAGTTTGTGGTATTTTGTTATGGTAGCCCTGGCAAACTAATATTGCCTTCAATATCATCTTGCTCCCCTATTACATTGATCCATTTGAGAGGAATATAATCTTAAAAAGATATTGATAATATTGTAGATATTGGTGACAGTCAATATTTATTCTTCAGTTTACATTGCAAAATGTGTCTCTCCTTATATCTATTTTCTTTACTGTATCTAAATTGTAATTGTATCTAGCCACTCAGTTGTCTATGAAGAACTCTATAAAATGAACACAACGTGTATTAACATCTTTAAAGAAAGCATCATGTCAAACAGGAGGTACGCACATGGGAGATATGGTAAACTATGAGAATAAGGTCATGCTTCACACAGATATTTTGAAGGTAAAATTATTTTTCCACCTAGTGCATTGTCAAATATGATGCCATATTTGTGGTGATATTGTGAAATTTATGGGAAACATTACAGTAACTCTCTATATAGTACTAAAATGTTTCCACCATACAAGTATTGAAGACTTATTGACTTTCTGATGAGTGATGTATCATTGTTTCATAAAATTGAAAGACTAAAAAGACATGGTGATGTAATAGGGTGTAGAGACCAATAGCAAATATTTTGATGATAACATGAACTGGGTTTGAGTCCTGGTTCTGCTACTTGAATGATTTTGGGGTAAGTTATTAACTTATCTGTAAGGGGATTATAATACAGTATTGTGAAGCTCAGTAAAATACTGCATATTACGTATTTGGCTTAAGTGCTTGGCAAGTTGTAGGTGTTCAGTAAATATTAGCTATCAGTAACAGCAGCAATAGCAGCAGAAAATTAATAAATGTTGAAAAAAGTAAATGTCAGAGATGGCCTCAGAAGCATAATTATCCAGAATTATCAGATTAGGTTTTTATAACCACAGCATTAAACTTGATACCTTTAATTTTCATGGCTCAGTAGAGGAAAATTAAGCTATAAGGACATATTACTTGACTGAGGTCCTTGAACCAAGTTTTCACGGAAACTTTTTATTTCCTTTCAGGAAGAAGCAAACTGTTCATATCTATGTAGATCTCTGTTGCAATGAAAATAGTCAAAGGTGACAACATTTAAAACATGATAGAAAAATAAAGGTTATAATATTAATTTGTTCTATATATTATAGGGCAAGCAAAGCATACTGTCAGAACAGTTAATGCCACATCTATAATTAAGTCTCTGGGTAGCTGGATAGGAAAAGATATAACTGAAAAGTGTCTTACTTATAGTCAATTTAAGGGTGTATAATCAGGATATTGTACTTTCTGTTAAACAGGATGCTGTGAACTAGATAATATGAGTAGTTTCTAAGGCAGGATATTTAATTACATAGGAAATATTTACAAGAGAAAAATTCATCCCAGTATCTTCTCTTCCTCATTGAATGGGTCATGATCTAGGAAAGTGCACATTGGGCATTTTAATTTAACTCTTCATTTACCTCTTTACTCAGGAATTCATTGAATGGCAGAATTTACATATCACCATGGACAGAAATGATGTTTCAATCTCAACTTCTTTTCAAGCTGTGCTAACAGGATTGATTGAGCTCTATTTGAGTCTTGTGTGGTGCTTGATGTTGTGAAACACAGTCCTCCTAAGGCTTATTTTTCTCGATGTAGGAAAATGATCCAAGAAAAGAGTGACACACTTTATATTTTTGAATTAGTAATCTGGCTGGGTCAGTATATTAAAAACTCTAGTATAGTTTGCATGTATTTACTGTCATAGTGCAAGAGACTTGTTCTGAATTTTGTAGACACCATTACTTAGATGAGGGCTTCCAGATGACTCCTCAGAACTGAGCACCAAGAGATCAAGGAGGCCCGAGAGAAACAATTTAACTGAAAATTGGCAGTAAAACTATTGTCAGCCTGGAGAAGGAATTAGATCAATTAAATATGAGAGGGCATTCATCATTCTGAGCCACAGTAAACCAGTTGAATTAATAGTATATATTCCTTTCTACACAATGCAATAGTTTTACCTTTGAAATCATAATGTGAAAGTTGCCTTGTTTGCTACAGTATCCTTAATTTTCAAAGTCTATTCACAACTTTGGTGTTTTTTGTTTTTGTTTTTGTTTTTGCTTTTGTTTTTTTGAAAGTTTTGGCCAAAGGTCCACAGTGGCAGATATACCCTAACCTAACACTTACAAATAATAACTCTTGTATAATCCTCCTCTCCAGAGCACAGGTGGAAGCTGTGATTTTCTTCTAACCAATAGAACGTGACCAAGGAGATAGGCTGTTACTTTCCTTGATTGAGTTACATTGTATAAGTCTCCATCTTAGTAGAATGGAGTGGGAGAGACTTAAAGAAGTAAACAGCGATTTTGTAAGCTACTCATTGAGAGGGCCACAGGGAAGGGAACTGCATGCAGACAGCCTCTAGGACCTGTGGGCAACCTCTAGCAGACAGCAGATAAGAAGATGGGGCCCTCAGTCCTATAGCCACAGGGAATGAATTTTTCCAGCACCAGAACAAGCTTCTCCAATCAAGCCTTCAGGTGGGAACAAAGCCCGGGCAACACCTTTATTTCAGCCCTGTGAGGTCCTGAGCAGAGGAACCAGCTAAGCCATGCCCAGACCCCTGACCACAGAAACTGTGAGGTAATAAATACACATTGTTTTAAGCCACTAAATTCAGGGTAATTTCTTATGCAGCAATAAACACACTAAATAATGACATAATAGTGAATGAGATACTCTAACCTTAATTCAAAGGCATCCTTGTGTAAAAATTGCTTATTTTAGCTTAAAAAATTTTATTCTATACCAACATTATTGTGGCATAATTTACATATAATAAAATGTTTTCCTTTTAAATGTAAAGGGTGATGAGTTTTGACAAAAGTATAGACCTATGTAACCTCTACCCCAGCCAAGATCTACAATATTTCTGGCATTCCAGAAAGTTTCCTCAAGCCCTTTTTTAGTCAGTCTTGCCCTACCCCCACTCCAACTAACCACTGCTCTGTTTTCTATTTTTATTAATTTTGAAGTTCTAGAAATTTAAATAAATGGAATCATCTGGTATATGCTCTTTTGTACCCCTCTTCTTTTGCTCAGCATTATCTTTTTTGTCTCAATTTTTAAAATTGCTATTTAGATAATCAAAGGTAATAATTTCATCATTCTCTCCTTGCCCCTATATATAAATCAGAAAAATTGTAATGTTGCTACTTTAAGGGCTTTTATGATGTAAAATGATAAGGAAGAACAACCTTGAAATCAGGTGTATAGATAGATGGTCTCACGCACACACAAAAATGGAATTCTCCAAATGTCTGGATTTAGAACTCTTTACTTTTTAAAAAAATTCTCACAGTGATTGGCTTCTGTTGGAAAGAAAGACAGTGTACAGTTTTGAATATTCTTAAGAAAATCAGGTCTGTGAGCATTCTCAGTGGAAAGGGAATTTGGGACCAGATTGTGGAGGGCACTGAAAACACAGCTGAAGAATTTGAAATGTATCTGAGTCTAAATTGAGAACCTTGAAGTTTTAAAGGGCTTCAGCTGCCATCATTGTGTCAGAGTGGACAACAGCAACAGCACAAGTAGGGAGGTCCTCACCATCCGTCCCATACACATGGTATGTGCAGGGCACTGGGCCAAATGCTGGGGCTCAAAAAGATACGATACACAGTCCCTGCCTTGAAGTAGTCTAGAATTTACTAGGAGGATGGTTCTATTAAATTAGAACCATTAAATAATTAAATAATAATGTAAGATGTGATCCAAGTACTAAAAGAGTTGGATTAAAGTTCAGTAACAGGTCAGACGGCAGGAAGAAAGTTTAGATAAAGCACTTGGGAAAGGTGTTTGTAGAAAAAGGGACTTAGCGGGACCAAAAAAAAAAAAAAAAGAGTAGATATATAGGTAACAGGAATGGAGAGTTTATTCTAGGCTGAGCATTAGCCAATCCAAAGGTGGAGCTTTATATGACATATAATGGACATGAAGGGTAGATAAATTTGGCGGAAATTGAGAGCTGTTATAGAGAAGAGTGAGAATATAATTTCCATGAGGGGAGGGATTTGATCTATTTTGCTACCTCTTCTATTCTCAGTATCATGAACAGTGGTTGGCATAGGTAGGCATATATTGTTGGTAAATGAATGAGTGAACAAATGGAAGGAATAAAGCTGGAAAATGGGTAGATAGAGGAAAGCCTCGAGAGTCTTACCTTTGCAAACAATTTTATCAGTCGAGATTCTTCATTTCCAACAACAGAGGCTGACTCTGGCTGAATATGCCCAAAACGTATTTACAGGGTTGCTCACAGGATTAGAGGGCTAGAAATCAGACTGGAAGCCAAGCTTCCAGGAACAGAACCACATCACAGAGCTGGTCTGATGAGGAAACATCTGCCCCTTCTGTGGCCCTACTGAACCTAGAAGCCACTGCTTTTGCCAACCTCTCATGCCACTTCTGCACCAGGGACTCCACTTTACAACCACTGGAAAACCAACATCACTACTACTGCCATCACCAAAAATTGAGTGTCTCAATCCCTACTAGCACCAGCACAAATTGGAAACTTTATACAGAGCTTGTTAACTTCCAAATCAAGTTGTTATATAAGTATATCAGATTGGTGGAGCCAAGCTTCCTAGCTGCAAGGGAGGCTGAAACCTCTAGGTCTGATTCCTATGTTAGGGAGGCTGAACTTATCATGTGGAGTTTCTCCAAATATAGGCAGTCTATTCAAAATATGAGGGGCAGTTATGAATATGACAGATGTTTGCTATTTAGTGGATTGGTAGGCAGGGGAAAAATACAAGCACAAGCTAGATGTCTATCATGCTAATTCAGGAAGGCCAATCTGAAAATATCATGCTGGACATACACATGCGATCAGAATCAGGAGCTCAGTTGAGGAGTCTAGGGGCACTTATCTTCATTAACTGGGCCATTCTAAAGCTCACTAAACTGCATTCTGTCCAGATGAATGTTATGTCCTCTGGTGAATATATAGATTATTGTCAGGAACTGGTGACATTATAGTATGCAAATACCAGAGATAAAATATACTATAGGGAATTTATTGTGGATGGTACTAATCAGCCCTTGATGGGTAAGAATTTCCTAGTCACATAAGTGACAAAGTCACCAAGGTTAGGTGAGGCACTTGGAAAGAGCATTAGGAGTTGTAGGAGTTCTTCCAACCAGTTATAGCTAAAACAAGCAGGGCCAGGGCACATAACAAAGTGTTGAGAGTTAGGCAGGTGGAAATCTAGGTTGGGTGAGGCTCCGAAGAGGCGATGGGTACAGGTCCATTAGACAGGTGGCCCGTTCCGCATCAGGCATCTCTAGTAGAGATCTTATATTGAGATCTGTATTCCATGTAAAGAATTTTTGGACCTTGGGTGAAACTTCTCAAGAACATCAGTTTTCAGGATACCAGGGAATTAGGGACATAGACAGGGAATGTGTCAGGGTACATCAGATAACTTCTGTACAAGGAGCAATGAGCAAATCTAGCTTAATATTGAGTCACGGTCCCCTGATTCCTTTGTTTCTCCTGGATACAAATAGGATTGGTGTTACAGTCTGGGGAATATGTGAACCTGTACTAGGTGAATAAATGACCCTAGTCCTGTGATGGTCAAAAACCAAGTTATCTATTAGCCATCACTAACCTGTCCCAGCCCTTGGAAAGCCATGAAACTTTGGCAATGGCCTTACAGCATCAAGCCACCCTCTCTGTTTTCTCCTAAATTTTCATCTGCCACACTCTATCACAGCTAACATTATGCTACCTCACCCTCCTGAGGTTCTGCTCCCTTTCCCAGAGAAAGTTGTGAAGCTCTAGAGTTGCTGATAGTGTAATATTTCATGACTGCTTGGAATCCCAAGGAAACATGTTGATATGTATTTGAGAAAATTATGGACACTTTAATATTTATCTTAAATTACCCTCAGAAGGAATCCCAACACAAAATGAGCCCTCCTAGACATCCATCAGATTTTCAGTTATGCCTTCTGTTCTATCAAGTCTGCATCTATCATTAACAAGCCCCAGAAAATCCCGCCTGCTCTTACTCAACTACTAAAGTCCCCAAAAGAAACGTGGAAGAAGGCCCTGAAGTTTCATCTATGTAAGAAGTTAAGAAAAAAACATTCCAACTCTAGGTTCATTTTGCTAGCATTGTTGAGTAGCAATAGCTTCAAAAATTGTTTCTTGGCTGTCAATTACAAATGAAGCTTAGTGAGAGCTTTTGTTTAAAAGTTGTACATTCCAATGTTAATATGGTCCTTCCTGGAAAAGCAGCTGCTTTTTATGGATTTTAAAAAGCAACTTAGTTTTATCAAAGGTTCCTCTTTCATGTTCTTTGATTGCTAAGCTATATAAGTTAACCAAAGATAACTAAGCATTAACCCAAGTTGCCTTTTGTTTTTTATCTTCTTTTCAAATCCCATGAGTTTAGCTAAGTACATTAAATGGAGCATAAATCTTTGTGTTGTTTTCATTAAGTCACATATTTGGAATATATATCCAAGACTATTTGATCAATTGTAAAATATTAGCTGCTGCACTGAAGATTTGTGACATGGATTTTAACAAGTGAACAAACATTTCAGGAGCACAGTGAGAATCATTGGCTGGCCAGCTTGGATAAATTGTGACACTTAAGTTTTAGGATATTTAGAAAGTTTTACTCCATAGTATTTGCAGATATATGTTGTGATTACAATGCTAGACATGAGAAAATTTGGAAACAATTTAAAGATTTAGAAATATGTTTCATTTTTTAGCTTTTTCATTTTTATATTCGTATGGTGATTATCTTTCAAATTAGGTAAAAATTCCTCAGATGATTATTAAAAGTCTTGCATTATACTACCACCAACATATATTTCTAGATTTATATACTTTATTTCTTTCATATACCCTAAAAATCTCAACTATTCTGTGTCCCAGTCTCGCTTTGTCATTTTCTGCTTCTGAGCCCTTGTTAATGCTATTCTTTCTGCCCAGATGTTTCCATCCTCCTCTTGCTGCCTATCAAAATCCCATTCATTCATTAATTTATTCATTTATTCATTATAATTATTAAGCTCCTAGTATATGCTAGAAACTATCTTTCAGGGTATAGTTTGAATGTCATTAATCTAAGAAACTTTTTAATAATTTTATCTCTTCTTTAAAACTCATCATCTCTTTAACAGTAGTGCTTCATTTATATCTCTCTATTGGTATATCAAATATCTCATGTTATGCTTATTCATATGGTTGTTTATTCTCCCTTTCCCCCAACTCTAGAAAGTTGAATTACTGAGAACAGAGGCTTTGCTTTATTGATCATGGTAACTGAAGTAGCACCAGTCAGTATGCCTGCACATAAGAGCCACTTAATAAACATTTGTTCCGTATGAACTACTTCAGCTATCAAATCAGATGTTGAGGGTATCAATCTAATTCATTTCAAACATTTAGCATTTAAATTGGTCTCAGTGTTACATAGCACTACTAAAAGGTCTAGCAACTCACTTTGTGTTCAGCTTTCATAATTAATTTTCTTAACAACAGATAAATACATTTTATTTATGTAAAGATACTGTTGAAAAGAGAAGCATTATCTATGGAAATGCTCATTTACTTTTTGGAAAAAGAAGTTAGGGTCTTTTGTTAAAATCTACTGTAAATGAGTCACACAGCCACCAAAGTTAAAATCCTTCAATACAATGAAGAAATTACGTGATAATATTTTTAGATTCAGATTTATTTCAAGGAAGCCACTTTTCAAAATGCTTACTCTAAGGAAACCTTAACATCTCCCATGATTTGAATTCCAGACATATGGATTCTTGCCTCCTTTCTTATACGGGTGACAAAGCTCACCAAAGCAACTTCTCTAACAAGGTATCAGTATAATAGTTTTAGAGAGAGGGTATCTTTAGCCATAGTAGCTCAGCCTCCGACTGCCTGGAACCCCAATAACTTGGATTGAGTCCCTTGACCCTAAGCTGATAGGAAGAATTTTTTTAAAAATTGAAATTCAAATGAAGGACAATCAACATGTTAGAAAAGTTTGAGGGATTTTTAGAATAAGTTAATGAATAATCACTGAGCTCCTACTATAATATATACGCAGGAATATAGGTCAACAATGAATGCTCAAAATTTTCCTATTTATGAAAGACATAATTTATTTAGTAGATGGTTTACATTTAGAGGGATTGTTAATTAGGAGGCTTTATAGGTCATCAACAGAAATGTTTGAAAATTGCCATTCTATACTAACCATTAGTACAAATTGTTGGAGTTTTGTGTATGGATTTAGCTTTGTAATGAAATATTTTGATTTTGGCATGTCTGTGTAGCAGAAAGTGGCCTAAGGCTTTCTTGATTTAAGTAGTGGCCAAGTTTCTTTAGTTTTCCTCTGAGAACAGTCAAACATTCTCTATCACTGGTGATAGACATGGTCTCTCCAAGCAAGAAGCCAGTTCATCCATTGTCTATGATCCTCACATCTGTCTCTGTTATGGCCACTGGATTGTGCTACTTAATCCTGTCTGAGTGGCTTCCCAGAACAAGGAACACAATTTCTTTGTTCAAACAGCCCTGAAAAGACAACATCTCCTTACAGATAGGAGAAAGAGCTAGAACGTTTCCAAAGTGAGAGGTGTCAGCGAGAAACTCTTGGGAAAAAAAAATCTACCCTGGAAGGAGTTCATTTTCTCTCAAAAAAAGTTGTAATTTCAAGAAATTGCTTATAAAGAGAGTAAAAGATTCCTGTATTATAACTCTTCAGATATTTCAGGACAGTTTTCTATGCAAGTACTTAAGCCTAAAGATGTTTCCTAGGGGAGAAATTACTATGCCTTGCCAGTGTTCACTATAGCGAAGCAAATGAAGGACCTAGATTATGATCCAGAATTTATTTTTTACTATTTACTGCAGATAAGTAACTCAGTTCCAGATAGATAATAGATCCTATTTAATTCTGTCTTTTATTTTAGGACAAAATTTTGGTTTGTTAATAACATTCTGTAGCTGGAGGTCCTATTTTGGAATGGTTAAATACATATTGCGGAATGTAAACATCTCTCAACATCTAGAACATGAATTAATTCATACCATAAATCTATAAAGTGAGACAGAAAATTTTGGATTTAAAAAATAAATAAATAAAAGGTCTTTGTTGTGCTTCCAGATTTGAGATCAAAACAATTTAAGAAGAAAACATAATTTTATATTTACTAAAGTGGCAGGGTAATCATTTATATCATAGTGCCTAGAATGGTGGTTGGTATATATGTAATCAATAAATATTTGTTCAGGAAATATTAATTAGGCTGTTCCTTCTTTTCCCCTTCCTCCCAATCATGGCCATCCTTTTTTTTCTCTCTCTCTCTCTTTTAGACATAGGTCTATCATTAACCCCAGGGGACATTAGAATTGAAACTTGAAAACAAAGAAAAAGAATAAAAATATTTGCTTCTAAGTTCAAAGGCATGACGGTTAATTTTATGTGTCTATTGGTTTGGGCTACAGTGCCCAGATATTTGGTGAAACATTATTCTGGATGATCCTGTGAGGACATTTTTAGATGAGATTTAAATTTAAGTTGATAGAATTGAGTCAAGCAGCTTAGCTCCATAATGTGGGTGGGCCTTATTCAACCAGTTGAAGCCTGAATAGAGGAAAAGGCAGATTCCCGAGAGCAAGAGGGGATTCTCCAGCAGACTGCCTTCAGAATTCATCTGCAATGTCAGCTTTTCCCAGTTCCACATCAGAATACCTTTGGACTCAAAATGCCTCTCTTCCCTGAGTCTCTAGCCTGCTGGCCTTCCCTATCAGATTTTAGATTTGCCAAGTGTCAGCAATTGTGGGAGCCTGTTTCTTAAAATAAATCTTTCTCTCTATATACACATGCCTATTGGTTCTGTTTCTTTGGAGAACCTTGACTAATACAAAAGGCAGCAGGTTGAAATGAGATAAAATGCTTTAGGAAGCAGTAAGAATAATATAGTCAGATATATTCTCTATCCACTTTCTTCCCATCTAAACTCATGGTAGACCCTCTGAGTAGAGGAAGGAGGGACAGAGAACAGGTGGTATGGAAGCAACAGGGTTAGTGTAGGAGACTGTATCTCACCCTCTGCCTCTTGATGTAAACTTTTTCCCTTATGCCAGGTGATAGACACCCCAACTCTAAGTCTGGGGATCTGAGAGGATAGAGAACCTGTATTTGATGTGCCTTATGAGGCCCAGAGAGAAGGCAGACACTGTATAATTGCAAATGTCATATAATAGAACTGGCACAATTAGGAGTCTGCTATGAAGAATCAAGAGACATCCAAAAGGGCATGGAGGGCACTCAAAAATTTTGGAGCATTCAAGTAGCACATGGAAACTTGATGAAAGAGAAAGAAAGTGTGCAACCTGCAAAAGGTTCTCATGCCAGTTATGGCCTTCTCAGAAAGACTCAGTGAGAATAGTCACTAAGAAGTTCCACTGAAGACATAGCTATACTTCACCAATTGACAGAGCCTTGGACATGGTGGAAGCTAAACTGGTATCCAAAAGTTGCATGGGTCCATGTTAGCAAAAGTGTCTACTACCAGGCCAAAGAATAGTGTCCTTCTCAGAGCAGAACAGTGAAAACAAACCATTAACAGCATCTTGTCAGCCCCTTTGACTGCCTTTCAGGAATGGACAATGCCCGTGTCCCGGGATTGTGCTCAGTTCCTTATATGACCTAGTCCAGGTGGTCACCATCTTTCACTGGGTGCAGATCATAGAGGGATAGCCCCTCACACCTGGGCAAATTGGGAAGAGGATAAACAAGTTGGGGTTACTCCACCACAAAAGAAAGTATCAGAACACATCCTTTGCTACAAGGAGTAATTTTTATAAAATGAAAACTTCAAGTTATTAAAACTTAGAACATCTTAGAATGTTCTAAGCCAGAGTGGTTGAAGTAAGTCTCTTTTTCCTCAGGGAAGTCTCCACTTTGGTGTAGTTTAGATGCTGTCCAAAACATGTAACTTGATTTCTAATTTTTGCTTCTCGTGAGCTGAAAAAATCATTCATTTATTTCAGGCTTGGGTTGCTCTTCTCACAATGAAACAACTCCTCCTGGGTGCCTCATACTTTTCAAATATATCTTTTCTCTTCTACCAATGTTTTGGATGGAGCACTTGGAATTTTTTAAGTTATTTCCCTATTTTGTGATTATTCGCTGCTCCAGAATCTTTTTGAAAGTAAGGAGGAGTATAACACACACACACACACACACACACACACTTATATTAAAAATCTTTTTCACCATATTTTTTATATGTGGAAAGATGGTTCTACTCTTTGAGACATTTTTAAAGCCATATATTTAAATAGATTAAAGTTACAAAAGCAAAGTGCTGCAAATGTAGGGAACCGAAGTTTCAGAGATATACTGATGAGTAAATGATGCAGTAGATAGTGAACAAAGCTAATGAGGCTTTCTTTCCTGGTCACATCCTTAGAGGTCCCAGGTTAACTGAGCCGTATATTGGGTCTGGTAGATTGGATCTATCAGGAATTTTATTTAGAGCGGCAGGTTTCAACCTTGTTTGACAGAAGAATCGTTCTTGCTACAAAACAAAAACACCTGCAAATATACAAAACTTATAAAAGTAAAGTTTCTTATTTGAAGCGCAATGAGAAGCCAAGCATCTTCCCAGCCCAGCTTCCCCTGATCTTATGGGCAGTCCTGGAGGCATCTCAGGGTACCCAGGGCTCTAACATTGCCAATGGCAGAGGACATTGCTGGAGATTAGGACTTAGTAGGACACTGTATGTGGGGAAAAATGGCCCTGCTGAATTTTCCCTCTGGAGCTGGGATCAAGACTCTGAGTTGCATAATTGGTATCCAGACACAGTAACAGAAAACAAAGGTAAAATATTGGAAATCGTGTTTATTTGAAAGTGGTTCTCCCTCCCTTGACTTAAAAGATCTCTCTAATGCAGCATAAACCAGTGGAGTTGTATACTTTCAGAGTAAATAGGATGAGAGAATTTTTCACTAGGCATTGTGCCTTACCCTGCCCTCTGATATATTCTCCAGAAAGCAAATTTGAGTGTTATAGTGTGGCACTTAAGTTTTCCCCACACATCAAAGTTCCATATGGAGAACCAGTGTGATATTTGCTTTGTATTAGACTGGGGAATTTTCAGTGTTTACATTTGTGCTGTTTAACCATACCAGAAAAAAAAACAAAAAAGAATTCATCTTCTGTTAATGTGCATTGCTTTAAGCACTACAACCAAATGATTATAGTCAAATTGTTTTAGAATCAGTAACACACCATTTGGAAATCAGCAACCTACTGTTAATAAATTGTGTACAACCACTCTTTTCTGGAGAGATGCAGTAACCCTTTGACATTAATATACACTATGGTTCTTGTTTTAACTAAGTTGTACAATAAGAAGTTAGGCTAGGTTAGTACTTAGTGATGAATTATGTGTGTTGATTAGTAATCTGAAATCTTTTGGAATCTTTGATATATTTTTCATGAATGCTGTGGCTAAAATGTATTCCATAGATAAAAGTCATAAGACTTGAAAGAAAATTGAAGACTGATAACCTCCCTAGAAAAGAACGAGGCCATTAGTAAGTTCATTGCTTAGCTGCCTAGTAAACACTTGATTTGCTTTTTGATTACTCTTAATTTATAGGGTGATACTTGAATAATTGATATGTGGGATAGAGGATAGAGCATACATTGGTAATATTAATAATACTATGCAAGTACTGTTTAGTTACATGTTACAAAGATTCATGCATATTCAATGTCATTAGAGTTGGAAATATCCAAGAACTTAAATAAACTTTGACTCAGTAAGCCCTTTGGACTGTTCATTAACCGATTACAGAACAATTATAGAACTGGAATAGAACATTGACTCTGCCTTTGCCAAATAGATGTAAGTTATCACTGGCTATAAGTAAAACCCTATACTTCTTTTCACCAATTGAATAAGGAAGTGGTATGATATGTAGATGAAATGACAGTGCTGCATAGTTTATGAAGGAGGCAACCCTAAGTCCTTTGTATCCTATAACAATATACTAAGAGGCAAAGAAAAGAAATCTAGGGGAAAATTTTGGTGTCTGAGTGGTCAGATTTCTTCAGCTGGTGAGATCAATTGCTCTCAGATAATCTTGTTACTCAGTGCTGGCATGGCTTCGGAATTGAACTAGGGATGGGACCTGGGAAACAAGAATGGGTTACCTGTTTCATTAATGATAAGGAGAACTCAGACAGCCCAACACACACAGACACACAAATGCACACACACATAAATCTGTAAATGGGGAGGAAAAGTCAGTGGAGTGAAGAAGAAAATCTAGACATCTTATTTGGCTGGCCTTGAAGGGGAGGAAGGTAACTGGATGGAAATATGGAGAGCAGAGGGACCACCTAGATTTAGGTTAAACTGGGTGAGGCTGAGTTTGGTGACTTTCTTCTGTGCCTTACCTAGGGATTTTTGATGCAAAGTTCTTTCATATGTGTGATCTAATTTTGAACCTTGTGTAAGTCTGATATTACCATGGCTGTTATTACTCTCCTTATTAAAGAAAAGAGGGTACTGAGGCTCAGATTTAGAGACCTTTGCAGGGACAATGACAAGCTCATCTTCACATCCCCAGTGCCCAGCACAGAGTCTGGCACACAGAAGACACTCAGAAAGTGCTCATTGAGGAATGAATGTAGTTAAAGCTCATAAGGGGGAGTTGGAACTATAACCAACTATTTACCCATTAGTGAGGACTCTTTTGGTTGCAAATAACAGAAATAAACAAAAGTTAGAGGCATTATTGTAAGTATGTAAACCTAAGGTCATGTAAGTTGTGCAGGTATTAAGAAAAATTGAAAATGAAACCTGGAAGTTTCAAGGCAGTATTTTCTCTCAATCTCTCTCTCTCTCTTTCTTTTCTACAGACTCTTTCTGTGGACCAGCTTTCTTTCCTTTTCAGGTCTATGGGGAAAAATACAGCTGCTCCACAATTCCTGAGTTCTTATGCTCCAGGTTAAGTCTCACTTAGTCTCAATTCCAAATTCTTAGAGAAAATGTCTCAATTGGCTCAATCTGGGTAAAATTCCCACTTCTGAAATAGTCAATGTGGCCAAGAGATGATGAGGTCATGCCCTACAAACATGACTACTGGACTCTTACTCCTGTAGTAATGTGGTTGGGAATAGGTCACAGAGAAAGGAAGAAGGTGTTGGTTTATGGGCTATGCATACACTTCACAGGTGTCTATTACAATTTCTTTTACCAAATCTCATGTCTATTCCACTCTCCTACTTTGTCTTGGTGTCACTGTAAAGGATAATTTTTTGAGATACAATGTTCTTTGTAATTTTCTCTCCTCCATGATTTCAAGTAGGGAGAAAAACCCTTAGTAATTCCCCGCCTTGTCATTTTTGCAGAGCAGAAAATAGAATTATTTGGAATGAACAGTTATTTCTCTCTTTTATAAAAACTCAACTTCTTTTTGAGGTTATGTTGTCTATCCTGGAGGTGGAGAGGACTGAACAGCTTTAAAGGAAGCCAAAGTGGAAATAGAAATTTTACTGTAATACTGATGAGGCCAGTGGTCTGTAAACTACATTTCTTAGTCTTTTCTGCCAGTTGGCACTTAAGCTCTAACTCAGAACTGAAGGACAAACTCAAACTATCCTGGTAAAAGAAAAGGATGAAGTATGTTCCATACAAAGGAACAAACATTGGAGGCAAGATATTTCCAGGAACGTTTATATTTTAGAACAGCTACTGTGTACAGCATAAGGCAGAGGAGTGGCAGATACGGGTGGAAAGGTGTGCTGGGAAGGAGTGAGCATAACTCGCTTTTGGGTTACGGCTAAGAATGTGAACTTGATTTCATAGGCAATGGAAGCCATTGAAGAAGGTGTAGCATCAATTTGTAGTGTAAAATCTCACTCTGATGAGAAAAAAAACAGTCAGGAGATTATTGCAGTTATGCATGATAAGATAGATGTAGAAAATAAGGACCTAAATAAAATTAGTAGCAGTGGGAATAAACAGCATAGGAGTCAATAAGAGATAATAACAGGGAAGTCAAGGATACATGTTGTTGAAAATGTGACAAATAGAGAAAAGTTTTGGCTTGGGCATATGGTGACACCATTCATAGAAATAGGAAGCCTTGTAGGAAGGTCAGATTTGGATATGAAGATAATATGATTATTATCCTTGAACTCAATGAGCTCCAGGTGATTATGGAACATCCTGAGGGAATATACAATAGCCAGCTGGATATACAAATCTGGAACTTAGGGAAGAAGTTGTAGCTAGAGATAACTGGTTTGACATTTATCAGCAAAGAGTGTTGAAAATCATACAGAATTTGGGGAATTTTACATTTCATTTTCATATTTTCAGTCTCTAATTGTAATATAAATAGTATGAAAATTCAGTTGAAGTATGAATATAGACCTGTCACAAGATTCTTTCTTTCCATAGTCTGTCTTAGCCATAACAAACTTATTTTATCAGTGTTGTTGAAACTGAGCTTTGTAAAACCTTCATCTCTAAGAACACATTTTCCAAATGGGAGTTCCAAAGATGGAAAAGTGGGTCTGATGGATTCTATTCTAACCTAATATGGCATTTTAAAAATGTGTTTGTATTGCTTCATGTAACTTTTCAGTAGTAGTAGTTTTATAAATTCTTTGAATGGGCTAAAATACTACTTGCTTAGTATTTGCAAGTCAACTTCCTCTGAACTGGTTTTCTGACTTTTATCAAGTAGAAACAATGTACAATTACATAGATGATTCTTCATGTTGATTTTCTTGTGTGAACATTTTGAACATAAAGTTTTTTTGAGATGTTCAAGTCAACTTCCTCTGAACTGATTTTCTGACTTTTATCAAGTAGAAACAATGTACAATTACATAGATGATTCTTCATGTTGATTTTCTTGTGTGAACATTTTGAACATAAAGTTTTTTTGAGATGTAAACATTGGGTATGAAGAATGAAAAAAATCTTTATTCTCTCACAGGTAGAGTTCCTGAGAGCACATCCCAATAAACTTCCTGCACACTAATTTATATCCCAGAATCTGTCTCCTGGGAAACCCTACTTAAACCATTAGTAATTTCATCTTCATCATCTGCCTTTAGAAGATTGTCAGTATCTTAAGGGCACAGAATGTCTGTCCATCTTTGTATTTCAAGGGCACTGGTTATTCAATAAATGCTTTCATATCTTACCTTTGTGAGAATTTGGAAATGAATCTTGGCAAATCCCTTATTTTCCCTCCAACGGGGCAGTGGGTAACATATATCCCTAAACTGCCTCTTTCCCTTCATCCTCACCTAAATGCTATTCAACATAGCCCCATGCTCAGGAACATGGAATTCCAAGCCCATGAGTGCCTTCATGAAAAAAATAAATGCCACTCCCTTTTAGATTGAGTATTTTCAATCACTTACTAGGTTTTCAACAAAATTCAGCAATAACCACAGGTCACATTAATCTTGTGTTGGAAGCATATCTTAATGATCTGAGTTGAAGCCCTACTCCACAATTTTTTGGACTGCGGCCTTTCTAAAAGTCATTGTCTGCATCTTTTGAACAGGGTTAATGGCAGTACCTACCTCATAAGGCTACTGGGAGAATTAAGGGAGAAAGTATGTGCAAAACACCAGACATATAGTAAACACTTAAGACATGTTAGCTATTGTTTGTGATGTTATTTTCTTAATATTTCAAGTTCATTTTATTATTTGTTCTCTGTAAATTTATTTTCAGGCACATACAAATGCGTTCTCATTTTCCATGTAATTTCTTCTTTTGACCCATGGGTTATTTAAAAATCTGTTGTTTAATTTGCAAATATTTATGGATTCCCAAATTTCCTTCTGTTGTTGATTTCTAATTTGACTCCAGTGTGGTCAGAGAATATACTGTATGATTTCAATCTTTTTAAATGTCTTAAGACTTGTTGTATGATCTAACTTACTCTTTGTAAGTTTAATATAAGATCCATAATATCTAAATAGTGCTCCAAATCTCCTTTTCTGCATCATTAAAAATAAATTTGTAGCCTTTCTAATATTATTACACTTCCTTTAACAGATTTTTCGCCTGCATGATAGTAATTTTAGGATGTAATCAGTGAATTTTTCTTCTTCCCCTCTTCTGATCAAGGCCACCTTGGTCAGCTAAGCTATCCTGCTGCCAGAATTGTCTTCCCCTCTCTTCATAAGAGACACTGAATCCACTGCCAGGAGCTCATTGTTCTCACAGGATAAGCCGTGGTCTGAGAACAAATTCTGAACTTCAGCACCATCCTCATGTCCAGCTGGTCCTCTTTCTTCCTTTCCAAAGCCATGACCTTACACAGGGATTGGACATGAACACACCACCTGTGACCCTAAGTCTCAATTGTTTTATCTAGGGCTACAGATGTCTCTGAAGAGAGAGAGGGCAAAAGCAGAGGCTTTTTCTGGCAGTGCTCACTCCTGCATGATACAGCAGAAGCAGGTCATCATTTTTGAAAAGCTATGTTAAGAATTAGGGGCTAATTTTTCACAAACATATGTGCCTGATTTTTTTATTTTCTATATAATAAAGTCAAAATTTATACATGTATTCATTGTTACATAATGTAATTGTCATCAAAAAATTTAAACCAGATGAAAAGCCAGTCAGTGGTCCCCAACCTTTTTGTCGCCAGGGACCGGTTTTATGAAAGAACATTTTTCCACAGACGTGGGTGGGAGAGGTGTGCGGGTGGTGGTGGAGCTAAGGCGGTGATGTGAGTGATGGGGAGTGGCTGTAAATACAGATGAAGTTTTGCTGGCCCTCCGCTCACCTCCTGCTGTGTGTCCCCCACTTCACCCCCTCA